>NC_079444.1:33276764-33576764 GCF_903798145.1 Danio aesculapii
ATATATATATATATATATATATATATATATATATATATATATATATATATATATATATATGTATATGTATATGTATATGTATATATATGTATATATATGTATATATATGTATATGTATATATGTGTATATATGTATATATGTATTTATGTAAATATCTATATATGTATATATGTATATATATATATATATATATGTATATATGTATATATATATATATATATATATATATATATATATATGTATATATGTATATGTGTGTGTTTATTTATATATATATATATATATATATATATATATATATATATATATATATATATATATATATATATATATATATATATATATAAATATACATATATATATATATATATACGTATATATATATATATATATACACAGCACTTTGTAATATCTAAAATGTCCCATTATAGACAAAAATATTCTATTAAAATCTATAATGTTAGGGGTTTAATAATAGGGGTTTATAATAATAATAATAATAATAATAATAGGGGTTTAATTTGTATGTTTTTGAAAGAAGTTTCTTATTCTCATTATTAAAAAATTACTGCCCCATTTACAAAACAATAATATATTTCCAAAAACAACTTCAGTGGGATACAAATGAAATATACTTGCTTCTCTTATTTATTTGATACTGCTTGTCCCGTCCATATAATTGATAAACTCATGCTTATTAAAGTCAGATGTTATCATTGCAGTCTCACAATGACTATATTGTCATGACTGAAGCTCCGAGTCTCAGGTTGCTTGCAGAATGTGTCACTGTGTGAACAGGGTTTTGCACGGCCTGATGGGTAACATTCCAGCCCTGGAATATCTCAGCAGATGACACACTTACATATATAATACACCATTACACAGACCTGTCAAGGACATGACCTGTCCAAATTTGTCCAAAAAATTATGTTCATGTTACATTTAACATTACATATTCATACAACACATCATATTTGTTGTGAACTGAACTAAACTGAACTTCAGCACTGTTTCAATTTATGATGATCTTCTATGTGAAGCTACTTTGGCACAATCTACATTGTAAAAGCGCTATAGAAATAAACATGAATTGAATTGAATTTGTTGAACTGAATCAGTGGATCAATTATGAGGGTATTTGTTCTTAAAGATCCTGTGAATTTACCAGAAAGTTTTTTAGATGTTAGTCATAAGGATATTTATAACCTAGTGGGCTCCAAATCCGTGACAGAATTTACATTCAAAAGATATAAACATCCAAAGTTTGCAGTTCGTTACTTCCGCCTAAATGGATCAAGGATTTATTTGACGTCACTTCATACTTCAGTTTCTTATCAAATCTTGACCAATCAAATGCTCGCTAGTATCTGACCTGCCCCGCCCCTTCAAGACCCTTCTCATTTGCTTCTCATTTGATGCACTTGAGCTCAACCGCTCTCACTGGCAGAGCTGTGATAAAAAAATAAAATAAAAACGCTATTGGCTGTTTTTTTTTGAAAGGGGAGGAGCTACTAAGTGTCACACCCTCTCCTCCACATCAAATATAAAAGGCACATTTCAAAGCACTTAACGGGAGCTTTAAGTCTTTTCTGTGGTCAGCTTGTATATGGAGATTGAGTTAGAGAGTTAAACTGAGTAGCACTTATAAATTGTATATTTCATTTAACTTACTAAATAATTCTGAGTTTCTTATATGGCTTCAAAATATAAATCAGTCTGTCTTTACAGACAGGCCACATCTAAGCCTCCGCACATGTGTTGTGACTGTAACCTGAGCCACATTCAGGATTAGGTTCTTGCTGCTCTGATCAAGGTTACAATTACCGCTCTATGTAGCAGTGATGTGTGCTATGAACATGCCTCACAGCAAGAAGGTCGCAGGTTTGAGTCCCGGCTGGGCCAATTGGCTTTTCTGTGTGGAGTTTGCATGTTCTCCCCTTGTTCGATTGTGTCCGGTGCTCTAGTTCCCCCACAGTCTAAAGGCATGCGCTATAGGTGAATTGGGTAAACAAAAATTGGCCAAAGTGTATGTGTGTGTGTGAATGTATGGGTGCTTCCCAGTACTGGGTTGCAGCTGGAAGGGCATCCGCTGTGTGTAACATATGCTGAATTGGATTTCAACAGTTCCTAATTTACTCCCAGTGCTCTCTTTATCTTCATATTGCCAATATTCATTGAATAAAATAATTAAAGAATTGATTTTGGCCAGCTTTTGAGTCGGATGTTAATTGCATAGTTCAACAAAAATCAAAAACAAAGTCAATGTTTTTTCACCCTCTAGATCAGGGGTTCCCAAACTTTTTAGCCCACCCTAAATAACAATGCCAGTGACTCGAGACCTTCCTCCATATTCAGTCGTGGCCTTTATTTTTAATGTATGTTGAGTTCTGCAAAGGTGTCAGAAAGTTTAACATGGCACCAATAAAATCAATCTGCTGCATCTGATGGTATTGCTGTGTCTTTATTATAACATAATCATCTCAGGGGTCGCAATTCAATGGGAAAAAAATGTAAAGGCGGATAGCTTTTTTGATCATCAAGCAACCCCCAAGCCCCCCTTCTTGCCCACTTTGGGAACCACTGCTCTAGATGGCCCATTTTTGAGTCTAAATGAATTTGTAGGAATAGAAAGCATATTATACAAGTCTACTTAAATATTATAATAACCTTTGTGATAAAATATGGCAAAAAACAGTGAAGAAATTCTATCCTCATTGACTGTAATACACACACACACACACACACACACACACACACACACACACACACACACACACACACACACACACATATATATATATATATATATATATATATATATATATATATATATATATTTTACAAAAAAAGATCATACAGTTTTGAAATTAAATACTAGTAAATGTCAGCATAATTACAATTTTTTGGGTGAACAATCCCTTTAATGCTTCTTTAAAAACCTTACATCCATTTTCTTTGTAGGATGACCAGGTGGTCCTGCAGTGTACAGCTACTATCCTGAAGGAGCAGATTAAACTCTGTCTGTCCTGTGAGGGATTTGGGAATCGTCTGTGTTTTTTAGAAACTACATCCAATGCCCAGGTATGCAACGGCATTCTGAAATCATAAATTACTGTATATAGGATATTGTACGGATGACCAGTTTTCTGCACACATTTGTCATTCTAGAATGTTCCTCCTGATCTGGCGATATGCTGCTTTATCCTGGAGCAGTCTTTATCTGTGCGGGCCCTGCAGGAGATGCTAGCTAACACAACTGAGCTTAATGAGGTTTGTACAGAGCACATATATTAGGAATGGGCTCAAAGTTCACACAAAAATGCATTCACCATTTAACTCACACTCAAGTCCTTCTAAACTTTTATACTAAACACCAAATAAGATATACTGAAGAATTTATGGGAAAAAATAAATAAATCAGCCATTGATTTCCATAGTAGGGAAAAGTTACTTTGGAAGCCAATAGCAGTTTTCTCCAACATTCTTCAAGATATTTTCCTTTCTCATAAAATCAAAATTAACTAATAAAAAACGTTTCGGTTACCTATCAATTGTTATCCGAAAAAATGTACATTTATGAGCCAAAAACTTTTCACATTGTTTTCAACCCCACCATGACACCTTCTTCTCCTTCCCTTGTTTTCTCTGTTGTTTTAGGCAGTCGATTTGGATAAATGGGTATGTTTCTGTTTCTGTCTTGCAATTAATCTAATGAGTTTTGCTCATTACTATTACTGTTTCTACCTCACATTACAGCCTCTTTTCAATCCAGTTTTGTTGCTTTAGTTGCATGAACATTATGGATACAACCACTGATGTGGAATGTTTGGCTGATATGATATCCCATAACATTTTACATTTTGAAGCCGATAACCAATATATGCAGGTGAAATATAAATACAAATACAAATCTGTTACATAAATACAAATCTTGATATACATTTTTCTGAACAAACAATTTGTGAGAATATTATTTTCTTACTGGGTCAATAACATTAAAAATAAGGCTAGTGGCAGTCAATATATTGTGCATCTCTTGGTAAAAATATTAAAATTTGTGGTTAGATAGAATTGGACAATCGCAGTTATGGTATAGGTTACATAATTGTATCTTAATTTTATTCCTGCAATTTTGGGCATACTTGTTTTTAAGGGTCACAAAATATGTTTAAAAATGTACCTTATTTTCATGTTATTTCGGACACCATATGTGTCTTGTTGGAGTTTGAAATATAATGGCAGATAATAATATAGATAGTCTGCATATCTTAATTGTGTTTTTCTACCTTCTTTCTAGTCTTCACAAGGAGGAGGCCACCGCACATTGTTGTATGGCCACGCTATCCTACTCAGACACACTCACTCTGGCATGGTGGGTCAAATCTCTGAGGAGTTTTTTTTAAAGAGGCTGTATGTTATAGATTGTAATAATGAAATAGTTTAATAGCTTTTTTAGTTGCCAGTGTATAAAAATCTTATAATGAATAAAAAAAACTTTTATGATGTCCTAGACCAGTGTTTCTCAACCACATTCCTGGAGGACCACTGGCATTTTCATATTCTTTAACCAAACACACCTGATTCAGATCAGCAGCTCATTAGAAGAGACTGAAAAACCTGTAGTGGGTGTGACAGACAAAGGAGACATCCGAAACATGCAGTGTTGGTGCTCCTCCTGGAACGTGGTTGAGAAACACTGTCCTAGACCAGTGCCCAAACTTTTTCATATGAAGGGCCAAAAACCAAATATCATTGAGTGCCATGGGCCGAAGATAAATGTACCAAACAATTTTATTTCATAACATTTCAAAATAAATATAAAACATTACTTTAAATTGTATTATCGAAGGCAGTGTAACTTATAACTTATTGCAATAAAAACATAAACAATCACATTTAAAACACAGTGCAATTAAGTGCAATGGAGAATACACTAGTCAAGCAGAATCTGCCTTTGCCTTGATTTGCTCACCAAAGTCTGCATTGTCCTCTATTCGTAGGCTGACAGTATTCACATTTTAAACTAAATTACAGCATTTAAATTAAAACATTTAATTTCAGTTAGGTTTTTTTTTTGTAATTTAACAATAAAACAAACAAAAAAAAGATTACATTTAAATTTGAAATTACAATCTCTACCTTGCCATCATTTTCCCTCTTTTCTCAGGGATGGCTGGCCAATCAAAGATTACCATGGGGCAACTTTGGGACCCTAGTTTGGGCATCTCTGTCCTTGACTGTCTAAAAGCTTGTAGACAGATTTATATAAGAAGCATTTTAAACAGGATTTTAATGTTTACATTAACTCGCAACAATCCCAAGACCTCTCTTTTGTGAAACATCACACAAATTCTAATCAAATGTTTTATATAACGTAGTAAGAGGTATTCTGTAATGCAACACAAATGGGTCATGCACAGAAAAAGATTCATTTGACCTATAATCTCACAGGCCTACACTTAAAAAAGCTTGCTGTTTGTTCAAACTTATTTAAAATGAGCCGAAACAGCACAATTCTTGTGTTTTTTTGGGACAACTAAATTGTTTTATGTTTAATTTACTTAAATTTGTAAAAACTAATAAGTTAACTTAATTCTTTCATGTTGTACCAACACAAATCAATTGTGTGGACTATTGCATTTTTTACAGTGTGTGTCTTCTGTATTCTTTATTGTATTGTACTGTATTGGTTGCAGTTCACTTAATGGCCACCGTTGTCACTTTTATCAATGATTTCCTAATTGTACATACAGCCCCTTTAATGGAACAATCCACTTAAAAAAGAAAGGAAATAAGACCCATAGAGGTAAACAGTTAAGTTTTACCATTTTTTAATTTATTCAGCCGATCTCCGGGTCTGAATGGAGCACTTTTAGCTTAGCTTAGCATAAATAATTGAATTGAATTAGACTGTTAGCATCTCACTCAAAAAAAGAGCTTTCATAATTTTCGTATTTAAAGCTTGACTCTTCTGTAGTGACATTGAGTCTATTGAGTGAGATGCTAATAGTCTAATCTGATTCAATGATTTATGCTAAGCTAAGCTAAAAGTTCTCCCGCCAGACCTGGAGATCAGCTGAAGGGATTCAAAAATGGTAAAACTCATCGGTGTAACTCTTTGTGAGTTGTAAAATGAACCTTTTCTAAAAAAAAAGTTGAATGTTCCTTTAAGCCAGTGCTTCTCAATTCCGGTCATCTGGCCTTCATGTCCTGCACATTTTGTATGTCTCTCCTATTTGACACACAAGGATCACAAGGATCCTATTTGACACACAAGGAACAGTTAGCGAGTTGATGATCTGAATCAGGCGTGTTAAGTAAGGAAAATGCAGGGTGGGTGGGCCCCAGAGGACTGGAATTGAGAACCACTGCTTTAAGCTAAACTGCAAAATAAACAATATTTATGTTGATTTTCACTTGATTTCTTCACATGATGCAGTACCTTAGTTGCTTGACCACATCAAGATCCCTCACAGACAAACTGGCCTTTGATGTGGGCCTGCAGGAGGACTCCACAGGTGTCTGATTTCCATTCGATCACCAATACAAACATACAGTGTGCTCGTAAAGGGAAATCTAAATGAAAGGTGTCCGTTATCTTCTAGGTGAGGCCTGTTGGTGGACCATTCATCCTGCATCCAAGCAGAGGTCAGAGGGTGAGAAGGTCAGGGTGGGCGATGATATTATTCTGGTCAGCGTGTCCTCTGAGAGATATCTGGTGAGGCTTGTGTAAATAATCAACTCAGTCTGTTTTGGATCGAATAATGTTGCATATTTGCCTGAAACATCTGTCCTGTCAACAGCACCTCTCTTATGCCAGCGGAGACCTGATGGTGGATGCTTCTTTCATGCAGACCCTTTGGAACATGAACCCAGTCTGTTCAGGCTGTGAGCTGGCAGAAGGTAAGCTGAAAACACAGTTTTTTTGGTTGCTGGGACAAAATCATTTCAAAATCATCATGGGTCTTATTTATAAAAGTGGCATATGCACAAAAAAAATGGAGGGGGGGGGGGGGGGGGGGGCGGTACGTATGCCACATCCCACTCAAAAGTTATGATCTATAAAAACAAACTTGATAGGAGAATGTGCATGACTGTAGGTAAACTCTTAAGTAAGCATATTTAACTTATACTGGCATATAATTCATCATATGAGCCATATTTATTAATAAATAATTAAGATTTAATTCAGGTGTACATTCACTTTTAGGTAGGTTTCTATGCAAATTTTATAAACAAGACTCCAGGATAGTAGAATTTGGCTGGGAAAAAATAGTGATTTGAACAATAGTGTATAAAGTTTTAAAATCACAGTTACACATTAGTATTTTGGCATTGCACTGTAATCCTTTAAAACAGTCTGTTAAAATGCCATCAAATGATTGCTCTTCTAAATATGCCAGAATATACGTATATATATATTTAACTTTTTCTTTTTTTGATAATATATTTGCTATTGTTACACTGAATTGCATTTAGTGGGTGTCTTCTCTATAAGTACCATGTAATCATGTAGTCCATTTTCAGATTTTTGCTTGAATGTTTTTGTTGTCTTTGAATATACTTGTATATGCCTGTTATATACATAGAGTATTTAATGAATAATTTGCTAAATAGAATCAAATAACAAATATTACATAATGTAAAATTTAAAAGGTTACATTACAGCTGAAAAATAATAAAATACTAATATTTTTGCCCGCCTTTTTCCTTATTTACACATGTAATGTTAAAATATATTAAGCACACAATATTAATATGCATCATTAAAATTGCCCGTTTAAATTTTTTCAGCGTCTTTACAGCAATGTTTTGCATTATTAAGGGTTTCTGACTGGAGGGCATGTTCTTCGTCTTTTCCACGGGCACATGGATGAGTGTTTAACAATTCCTGGTGCTGAGCAAGGAGACGACCAGAGACGGTGAGATACAGTTTAAAGCCATATGCTACTTTAATTAAACAGTTAATCTACACCACAAACAATCTTTACTCTTTCTGCATTGTGTGTGTGTGTGTGTGTGTGTGTGTGTGTGTGTGCGTGTGTGCGTGTGTGCGTGTGTGCGTGCGTGCTTGTGTGTGTGCGTGCGTGTGCGTGTGCGTGTGCGTGTGAGCGTGCGCGTGTGTGTGTGTGTGTGTGTGTGTGTGTGTGTGTGTGTGTGTGTGTGTGTCTGTGTTTTTTTATATAGAAATGCTCACTATGAAGGTGGAGCCGTGTGCAGCCATGCCAGATCTCTCTGGAGATTGGAGCCTCTTCGCATTGGGTTTGTTCTCTTTATATAGTCAAAAGTTCTATTTGTATATGTATTGCAAAAAAAAACTCATTTTACAAATGTGGAAATTTGATGCTGTCTCCACCTTTGAAATGTGTGCTAGAGTATTTGGAAATATGTTACACTTAGAGGAACTGAGATTCTAAAATTGTCTATTTTTAACAAGATTTGGGAACTATTCATACTATTTTTGCAGATAGACTGAACTGATGTAGACTTTTACAAGACTTTATTGTATGATAAATTCATTTCATTATTCATTTTATATTTATCTTATAATTATTTTATAATGTCTCTTTTGGTCTCATTATGCATTTACATCTTGCTTCAATTTTTAATTTTTGTCTCAGCCAGTTCCATATTATGATTGTAAATGTTATTCAAGTATAATATGTCTTTTATTAGATTTTTTTATGAACCTTCCACAAACATTTTGATCAATGTCAGATGGGTGGAAGGAAGGTTTTGAGTTCCTTTTGGTAGTAAGCTAAATTCACTGTTATAGGGTACTTCCAAAAGAACTTTGATTTATGGTCCATCTCGTTCTTGTAAGGATTTAGGCGGTACTGTATGTTTTTTTCAATAAAAATAAAGAATTTTTAAAAAGTCAAAGCTTTGCAGGTAAATAGGGTACAAAATAACTTATGTTTATCACCCTACTTCCTCAGTTGATTACAATAAAAATTGCAGATATTTTTTGTGTGCATCAAGTTCTCTAAAATGCATGTTACTTGCAAATGAAGCAGTATTTAATTCAAGCTGACTAAATGTCATACATTTTTAACATACAAATCTGAACATTGGATGAAGTTATTACTACTTGGATTTGAGAATCGTATTTTATCACTTAATAATTCAGGACATATCAAAATCAGCCATAAAAAAAAGCCCTATATAATCATAAGACAATTTATCTATTGGAATATCCCTCTGTAGAAGCATTCAAAATACAGATATGAATAAAACTGTGAAGTTTAGTTTATGTAAGTACTGGTGAAGTGAGATTTATGGCTCAGCGAAGGAGAAAAAAAAAAAGATGTAATGTAATGGAAACCTACAGACACAAATTGATGAAGTGCTATAAAAGAAACACTTCATTTTAAATGTTTTAATTTCCATTATACTGAATAACCAGAAGCCCAAAATCTCAAAATTGACTGGTGCATGGTCCATCTCACCTCCAGTCTTGTGCCCTACGAAGCTGATGTTTAATCTCCTTGTACACAGATGGAGTGGTAGCCACATGAAGTGGGGTCAGTCTTTCAGGGTGCGCCACATCACAACAGGCAGGTATCTGTGTCTGGACGAAGAAAAAGGACTCTTGATAGTGGATGCGGAAAAAGCCAATACGAAGCAATCAGCTTTCTGCTTTCGTGCATCAAAGGTCTGTTCTAACTTGCTGTCTTTGGGATGTTGCTGTTTTAAGAGAATCTTTCCAAACTAATGTCGTGTGACTGAGCAGGAGAAGACAGAAGTAGCTCAGAAACGTGATGTGGAGGGAATGGGGATCCCAGAGATCAAGTATGGCGAGTCCATGTGCTTTGTGCAGCATGTCTCTACAAGCCTGTGGCTCACATACGCCTCGGTGGATGCCAAGTCTGCTCGGTTGGGACCACTGAAGAGGAAAGTAAGAGTACTAGCCTAATGAACACTAAAGTTTGTGGCCAGTATGATTTTTTTTGGGATTGCGTGAAATACCAGACACCTTATTAAGACAAAAACATCTATCAAGTGCTTAAAACACCAGTTAAAAAGTAAAATCATTACTTACTGGTGTAAATTCTAACATAAAATATCACAGATCGCAGACTTTGTCTATGTGAATGTGTTTTTTTTTTCCTCAGGCTATCCTGCATCAGGAGGGTCACATGGATGATGCTTTGACTGTGGCTCGGTCCCAGACAGCTGAATCGCAGGCTGCCAGAATGATCTACAACACGGCAGGACTTTTCACTCAGTTCATTAAGTATGTTTTCTTTTTTTTTTTTTGTCCAAAGTCATATTACACAAAATAATACACCTAGAGGTGGAGTATAGGATAATAGAATTTTCATTTTGGATGATCGTTCCCTTTAACAATGTTTTCATACATTGCATACTTTTTTTAATATAGAGTGCATTGATTTTATATGTTAAATTGTATTGTATGGTAGGTGTGTGGCTTAAGTAAGGAAAAACAAATTCCACAAATAGTTTTAGATGTTCATTTATAACCACATGAATTACCACTAAAATAAAAAGCTAGCTCTACTTTGGTGTTAAATTAGCATTTTACTTGACAAAATGGACAGAAAGAGATGTATTTTAATGTATTTTAATGTTTAATGTATGTGGAAAAATCAGGTAGGAATTAATATAAATTTCTGCAAAAACAGGTGAGTTTTATAAAGTGTATTGGCTTTCTTTCACTACAGACAAATTACAGTTTGAGCTGAGTGATATGACACGATGCATAAACATCTATTAAACACTTACTGTATACTCAGCAGTCTACACTCAGCGTCCACTTTATTAGGTACACCTTACTAGTACCGGGTTGGCCCCCCTTTTGCCTTCAGAACTGCCTTAATCCTTCGTGGCATAGATTCAACAAGGCACTGGAAATATTTCCCAGAGATTTTGGTCCTGATTGACAATGTTTTTCCAATCTTCTATTGTCCAATTTTGGTGAGCCTGTGCAAATTTTAGCCTCAGTTTCCTGTTCTTAGCTGACAGGAGTGGCACCCGGTGTAGTCTTCTGCTGCTGTAGCCCATCCGCCTCATGGTTGGACGTGTTGTGTGTTCAGAGATGCTCTTCCTCATACCTCGGTTGTAACGAGTGGTTATTTGAGTTACTGTTGCCTTTCTATCAGCTTGAACCAGTCTGTCCATTCTCCTCTGACCTCTGGCATCAACAAGGCATTTGCGCACACAGAATTGCCACACACTGGATATTTTCTCTTTTTTGGACCATTCTCTGTAAACCCTAGAGATAATTGTGCTTAAAAATCCCAGTAGATCTGCAGATTCTGAAATACTCAGACAAGCCGGTCTGGCACCAACAACCTTGACACCTTCAAAGTCACTTAAATCACCTTTCTTCCTCGTTTTGATGCTCTGTTTGAACTGCAGCAGATTGTCTTGACCATGTCTACATGCTTAAATGCATTGTGTTGCCGCCATGTGATTGGCTGATTAGAAATTTGCATTAACGAGCAGTTGGACAGGTGTACCTAATAATGTGGCCAGTCAGTGTACATGTGTTTGTTGTCCCATAACAAACATATTCAACAAATGTCACAATATACGCATTAAACTAACAAAAGCTGAAGTTAAACAGTTCGGAGTAGAGCTGAATAAATGTAGAATTCATATATTCTACATTTTGCTTTCTGTCGAGCTATGAACACTTCGTTTTGGTCTCACTGCCTCTCCCATTTTCAAAATAAGAGTTCCACATAAATAATACATACTAATATGTTTAATACAGGCTTAGATAAGCTTAAAAATAAGTTGAAAAAAAGATCATTGTTGTAATCTCACTAGGAAACGTTAATTGTTAAACCGTTGCTCAAAATGTTAACTGACCGACCAACTATTCAGCCCTTCACTGGTTTAGCTAAAAATGTTGTATGGGTATATGGTATGGTTAAAAAACATTTGCTTGTTGTTGCAGGGGTCTGGACTCTCTAAGCGGGAAGAGTAAATCTCCAGGACCGTCCCCTTCTCTGCCTCTAGACGCCATAGTTCTGTCTTTGCAGGATCTCATCTTCTATTTCCGGCCTCCAGAAGAGGAGCTTGAACATGAGGAAAAACAGACCAAACTGCGCTCCTTAAGAAACCGCCAGAATCTCTTCCAAGAGGAGGTTAGACATCCTCAAATGTATATAGATACAAAGAAAAAATTCCAATATTTTCATTCAGTGCATGTAGCAAAAAATAAATAAATTTAAATGCACATACACAAAATCAGCTTCTGCTTTGTCGCACAGGGCATGATCACTCTCGTGTTGGACTGTGTTGATCGGTTGAATGTCTACAACACTTCGGCACACTTCTCTGAATTTGCTGGAGAGGACGCAGCCGAGTCGTGGAAAGAGATCGTCAACTTATTTTACGAGCTGCTCGGTTTGTCTCTGTTTACTCATGATTGTATGATGTAATTTAAAATGATGTACTGTTGTTAGGTAAATGTAATTCACTTGTAAAATGTTTTCTTTTTCACCTTCAGCATCTCTGATCAGAGGAAACAGGGCAAACTGTGCTTTGTTCTGTGATAATCTTGACTGGTTGGTCAGCAAATTGGATCGTCTGGAGGCATCCTCGGGTAAGAAGACTCCAAGAGAGATTGAGATTGATTTTAGAAGATTTGTCATAAAAAAACAGCTAGGATGTTTAATTTTTTAAATAAAATAAATGATGTATATTTATTTAAAGAACCAAATAACTGGTAAAATGAATAGTACAGCTTTCACAGTTCTGCACTTTTAATGGTAATTGTTTTGCATAAAGTGTATGCATAGTTTATATTTGCTCACTGATACATACAACACATTTTTGACACAAATGGCCAGTCAGAAGCATGGAAAAATTAATAATTATTATTATTAAATAATTAAAATGCAGACTTCATTTAGACAGTCATTAACAACATTTTCATTGTGGAAAAATAAAACAATTTTTTTTTTTTTTTAGCTCTTACACAATTTTACATTCACCGGCCACTTTATTAGGTACACCTTACTACAGTAGTACCGGGTTGTACCCACTTTTGCCTTCAGAACTGCCTTAATCCTTGGTGGCATAGATTCAACAAGGTACTGGAAATATACCTCAGAGATTTTGGTCCATATTGACATGATAGCTTCATGCAGTTGCTGCAGATATATTGGCTGCACATCCATGATATGAATCTCCAATTCCACTACATCCCAAAGGTGCTCTATTGGATTGGTACAGTGAACTCATTGTCATGTTCAAGAAACCAGTCTGAGATGATTTATACTTTATGGCATGGCATGTTATTCTGCTGGAAGTAGCCATCAGAAGATGAGTACACTGTGGTCATAAAGGGATGGACATGGTCAGCAACAATACTCTGGTAGGCTATGGCGTTAACACAATCCTTAATTGGTACTAACGGGCTCAAAGTGTGGCAAGAAAATATCCCCCACACCAGGGATCACCAAACTTGTTCCTGGAGGTCCGGTGTCCTGCAGATTTTAGCTCCAACCCTAATCAAACACACCTGAACAAGCTAATCAAGGTCTTACTAGGTATATTTGAAACACCCAGGCAGGTGTGTTGAGGCACCGGACCTCCAGGAGCGCGATTGGTGACCCCTGCCCTACACCATTACACCACCAGCACCAGCCTGAACCATTGTTTCAAAGCAGGATGGACCCATGCTTTTATGTTGTTGACGCCAAATTCTAAATTCTGAAAACCGAATTTCACAGCAGAAATGAAGAAATACTGAAATACTCAGACCAGCCCGTCTGGAACCAACAACCATGCCACGTTCAAAATCACTTAAATCACCTTTCTTCCACTTTCTGATGCTCGGTTTGAACTGCAGCAGATCGTCTTGACCATGTCTACATGCCTAATTGCACTGAGTTGCTGCCATGTGGTTAGAAATTTGCGTTAACAAGCAGTTGTACCTAATAAAAGTGGCCGGTGAATGTATATTAGAAAAATATCAAATATGATAATAGATATTCAGTGCTTCATTTTTAATATAAGTTCACATAAATGTGACAAAAATGATACTTTGGTACAATTTAATAAAAAGAGCCAGAATGAATTAAATTCTAACTGTTAAAGAATTCTGGTAGTTTAAGTGTTAATTAATCCTTGCTGAATAAAAATATATTTATTCTTTTAAAAGGAAATTCTTGACCCTAAACTTTTAATGGTAATGTATATGTCTTTGTTTTATATGCCAGGTATTCTGGAGGTGCTTTATTGTATCCTAATTGAAAGCCCTGAGGTGCTTAACATCATCCAGGAAAACCACATCAAATCAATCATTGCACTTTTGGACAAACACGGACGCAATCACAAGGTTGATATCCTTTCATCATCTAGGCTGAAGTCTTTCTGGACTGTGTCTTCAATTTTAACTGACCACATACTCTGCTGTGTAGGTTTTAGATGTCCTCTGCTCTTTATGTGTGTGTAATGGTGTTGCCGTGAGGTCCAATCAGAATCTGATCACTGAAAACCTGCTTCCTGGACGGGATCTTCTACTTCAGACCAACATCATCAATTATGTTACCAGGTCTGGCTTAGTATAACTAAAAGTTATATTTTTGATAAAAGCAGGGGTGTAAAAAGTACTTAAAAATGATACTCAAGTGAAAGATTTTGAGTGAAAAAAAAAATCCAAAATTAAATTTTAATTAAATATCCTATTAAGTATAAAACTTAAGTGAGATGATTTTTTATTTCTATCACATTAAAATATCCAAAGTTATACAAAGTTTGGTTAAGGGTGAAAAGCAAAAACAAATGCAATGACAAAGGTCAAAAACATCATATATATATAAATATATAATAGTTACTATATACTTTATAATAGCATTTATACACTCATAAAAAGATCATAATTATGCTTTACATTTAATTTAACATTTAATGTTCATTTTAACACTTTTTTTGGAAGATTTTGTTTCAGAAAAACATAAAAGACAAAACAATTAAATATACTTTTGTCACTAAAATAGCTGTAAATCAACTTCTATTTACTGGATTTTATTTGCACTTAATATTGTGCATTCTGCCAATATATTAAACAGACAACTAACAGATATTGGGCTATGGAAAATTAATATTTGTGAATATTTGTTTTATTGTATGAAGATCTAATTAAAAGTCAAATACAATTCCTGTCAATTATATAGAATTGCAAGGAGTAATAAAAATGACAGTTTCTTCTTAATTGTTTCTTCTTCTTTATTGCACTTGAGTGAAAGTAATCAGTTTTAATTGTACTTTACCTGAGTAAAGTTCAAATCCCCTAAAAATAATACTTAATAACGGCAATCAAGAAATATTACTCAAACATTTTACATCCCTGCATAAAGAGAGTTTGAAGCTCATGTTTGGTGTTTTTCAGTATGAGACCCAACATTTTTCTGGGCACATGTGAAGGCTCGACTCAGTATAAGAAGTGGTACTATGAGTTGATCGTAGACCATGTGGAGTCTTTCCTGACCGCTCATCCATTTCACCTTCGTGTTGGCTGGGCTTTGACCGAGGGCTACAGCCCGTATCCCGGAGGTGGCGAAGGATGGGGAGGCAATGGAGTTGGAGATGATCTGCACTCTTATGGTTTCGATGGGTTAAATCTGTGGACTGGTGAGAATTAATCCTTGAAATGTTTCATATTGGCCCATAGAGGACAAAATGTTTGTCAAAAAACATCATAAAAGTATCATATTTTAAAAATAATTCACTGAGATAGATTCCCCTGCGTCAGTCCTGATGATAATTAACAAAAATGCATTAATTTAAAACATTTTAACCCATTAAATGGATTATTATTTACATAATGCCACAGTTGTGTTTTTTATGTGAAAACTATGCTACTAAAAAAAGAAGTGGATTGGATTGGAAATTCTTTATTGTTCCCGAGGGGCAGTTTGATTCACAGCAATAGCCGACTCAAGATCACCACACAACCATAAAAGTAACAATAAAATTAATCATGATCAAGTAAAATGGTAATTATAAAGTACACAAAACATGTTCAAATAGCAGCAATATCCAGTGTACACAATATGGGTTAACAAATAGTAAATACACAATTGCATTGCAATAGAAAAGCAACAGATTAATATTATCTGATTTCGTTTAGTTTTTTTATAAAACATTTATGAGTGTATTGTTTTGATTGTTCTTATGTCTTTAAATCCTTAACGTAAGTTTCGTATTCATTTATTTATTTATTTATAAAATTCTTACAATTTCTGGATTCCTATGTTTGGTTGTTTTGTGTACCCAACGTGGATAACCCTATCTAAAATACATCTGTATGTAAACCTAGAAGCTGCAATACAAAAACAAACCAAAAAAAAACTACACTACTATTATTTACCAGATACCAAGTGAGATTTTTACAGTCTTTGATAAGTCTTTTCAGAAACAACATTATTGATGCATTATTTTTAGGAAGTGTCACATTAAAAAAAGCAAAAAAAAAAATTAAATACAATTATACATGCAAAATGACTCATACATGTTCATACCAGCACACATAATTATACGTTGTATTCTAAAATCGAATAGTAAAATAAATGTTTCCTTTAATTAAGATGGAATAAAATACAATTGATAAAAGTTTAATACCAATAATTTGTGAATGATACAACTGATCACTCCTGTAAATGGCAGAACTTAATCAAATTATTATTTTTTAAAGGTCAGTGTGAAATATAGCATTATTCTCTATTGTCAGGTCGTGTACCACGTCAGGTGACATCACCCAGCCAACACATTCTCTCGGCTGAGGATGTGGTGAGCTGCTGTTTGGATCTGAGCGTTCCCAGCATCTCCTTTCGGATTAATGGACATCCCGTTCAAGGCATGTTCGAGAACTTCAATCTGGATGGTCTTTTCTTCCCCGTGGTCAGCTTCTCAGCGGGGATAAAGTAAGATCTTTGAGTTTGGTTGTTGATATTTTGAATAAATGATCAGACAGAAGAAAAAATATTAGTGTTGTTAGGAATCAGTGTAAGCAAATTCAGCAAATGCGCGTTTATCTTTAACAGTGTCTAATTCACAGCTAAATTTACCAATTTTGGAGAGATTCTGAGTTTTAAGTTCTGTCTGAGAGTTTGAGTCTCAAGAAATCTTATATTAGCTTTTGTTTTCATATACAGTACATGTTCGGTTTACGAAATTCATAAATTTTCCGTTATTTATCAGGGGTCACACACAGCGGAATGAATCGTCAACTTATCTAGAATATGTTTTACACAGCAGATGCCCTTCCAGCCGCAACCCAGTACTGGGAAAAACCAATACACATACACTACGGTCTATTTAGCTTATTCAAGCACATTCAAGCACACGTCTTTGGACTGTGGGGGAAATCAGAGCACCCAGAGAAAACCCACGCCAACTCGGGGAGAACATGCAAACTCAACACAAAAATGCCTACTGGCCCAGCTGGGGCTCGAATCAGTGACCTTCTTGCTGTGAGGCGACAGTGCTAACCACTGAGCCACCATCCTGCCATATTTTCATATTAATTTCTAGTTTGTTTATTAATTAAATGTTAATTTAAAAAGAGTTCACCTCATTTCTACAGTTGTTATGCGGGTTTTCCTGTGCTGTTAAGTAAAATTTTAGTTCTGATAACTTTTCTTGCAAATTTAGTACTTTTTTAGCCTGCAAATGATAAGAAAATATTAAATGTTTTTATTTGTTGTGATTGAAAATCTAAAATATTTCATTTATTGATTTCAATATAAATTTTTTTTTAATTCTTTTGAAATGAAAACTTTGGTATTTTGTTGTTTAAAATAAAGATTAAACGTCTGAAAACATGACACCTTTTTTATTTTGACCTTTGACCAATAAATCAATATTCTTCAACCACTACTTATTTCAACAGTTTTAATAAGAAAAAATGTTAATTTAATTACATTTTCTTTTTGTCATTACAGAGTGCGTTTTCTCCTTGGCGGACGACACGGAGACTTCAAATTCCTCCCTCCTCCAGGTTATGCCCCGTGCTATGAGGCAGTTCTTCCCAAAGACAAGCTGCGGATTGAACCCATTAAAGAGTACAAGCATGACAACGATGGTGTCCGGAACCTGCTGGGACCGACACAGTCTCTCTCCCACACCGCCTTCACTCCATGTCCGGTGGACACTGTGCAGGTTTGATTTCATTTAATTAGATGGCTGTATAAATGTGTCATCTACTGTATTGATTTTGCCATCTCTATTACTTCTACAGATTGTGCTTCCTCCACATCTAGAGCGTATCAGAGAGAAACTGGCTGAAAATAGCCATGAGCTGTGGGCTGTCACTCGAATCGAACAGGGTTGGACATATGGACTAGTGAGTTTTTTTTAAATAACATAAATTATTAATATACAGTAATATATAGCTTTAAGAATCATATTAAAGGGATAGTTCACACATATGGAGTAATGGGTCTTTGAAAAAATGACACAAAGTATTAATATATCTAAAACTATATAAATCATATTAAAGGGATCGTTCACACAAAAATGAAAGTTTACTCGCTATTTACACACCATGAGTTTTTCTTTCCTGTTCAGCACAAAAGAAGATATTTTGAAGAAAGTTGAAAACCTTTAACCATTGACTTCCATACAGGGAAAAACAAATACTACGAATGTCAATTGTTACAGGTTTCCAACATTTTTCAAAATATCTTCTTTTGTGTTCAAAAGAAAATAGAAACTCATAAAGGTAGAGTAAATTATGACATAATTTTCATTTTTGGGTGAAATATCCCTTTAAAGTACTCTTAAAATTCAAATTAAAAGGTTTCTTGAATGTTGGCATCAATACATCTTAATTTTATCTATATGCTACAATGCACTCCAAAACATTTAGAAGATATAAACTCAATTCTGCCAATAGGAATCAACAATGTTCATGATCTTACGATTGAATTAAACTTTTCATCAGATATTCTGACCAATCAAATGCTCTCTAGTATCTATAGTGTCCCGCCACCTACAAGACATGGTTGAAATCAGTCACTCATCCACATGTCACTCAATGATCAAACTGTGGCTTCTTCTAAACATATATTAGAAAAGTGTTGATCTGAACTCCTGCATCTTTATTGGTCGCAACAATCCGGGGAGTGTGCTGGATGCCTTTATTTAATACCCTAATTAAATAAAGAAACCAGAATCCTCTCTTGGCTGTATTTCTTAGCTAGAGTTTTGTTAGGACCATCTTTTGTGATGTTGTTTAAGGAATAAATTAGATTCATACCTTACCACACAAGGTATCTTGATGGGTTCTGCAGATGAAGCCAATGTCCACTCCAGTGAAGAAAATTAATAAAACACACTTTTATTAATAAAATAAATCAAGTGAAAAAGAAGAATAAGTGTTTGATTATACTTCAGGATATCTAAAGTTTGATATACTTGAGGATATAAGTTAATACATAGAAATCCCTTTTTGTTCTCTCTCTATGATGATACATTCGAATAAAAACGTAGCAAAGCATTTCTTCTATTGCATCAGCATCAGGGCAGTCTACTAGGCAGTCTTGTCCTCCAAGATCATAGCTCCTAGTTGGCAAAGAATATCTTTTTCTGGCAGTGCCAGTAGCCTAGTGGGACTGCGCACTGACATATAGCACCAATGTGCTCACGGTGACCCGAGTTCGATTCCGGCTTGACGTCCTATGCCGACCCTTCCCCTCTCTTTGCTACCAAGGCTTTGCTGTCTGAATTCTCTACTGTCCTGTCATAATAAAGGTGAAAAACCCCTATCCTAACCCCTAACCCCTCTTTTTCTGAAGATAACGCTCCCAGTCTTCTTCCAGTTTTCGATTGTAATAGTTGGTCAGAAGTGTCATCTGGGCCATTTCTACCTTTATGGTCAGCAGAAAATTGACCCACTTCAGTACATCGTCCTTGTCCTCTTCGAACTCTCTGCCGTAGGCGCCTCTGTTGTCTTTTATGTTACTTCTCATTGCTAATAGCTGTTTTTGTAAGTATAGGAATATCCGAATATGTAAGTAAGTTTTTGTGTCCCGTACGACAATAATGTCATTAAACCATCCAGACACTACAGGAGCAACACCAAAAACCTTGGTACACTCACCTTGCAGATCCACTTTACCTCAAAGACTGACTGAACTGTGATATAAATAAAATGCTATTGGCTATTTGTAAAAAAATGTGAGGGGCTATACAATATGTCCCACCCTGTCTTTATAGTTGAACTATGAAATTACACCTGAAATGACATCACACATCAAACAAAGCTGTGCATTTAATGGTATATCAGGCAACCTTTAATTAAGTGCACAGTGAAGACAGTTTCATTGTGTTTACACTGGCTGAGTGGTTAGCCCTGCCGCCTCACAGCAAGAAAGTCACTGGTTCAAATCCCCGCTCGGCCAGTTGGCATTTGCCTCCCCATGTGTGGGTTTCCTCCGGGTGCTCCAGTTTCCCCCACAGTCCAAAGAAATGCGCTGTAAATATATTAGATGAACTGAATTGGCCGTAGTGTGTGAATGTGAGGGTGTATGGGTGTTTCCCAATACTGGGTTGCGGCTGGAATGGCATCTGCTGCATAAAACATACACTAGAATAGTTGGCGGTTCATTCTGCTGTGGCGACTCCTGACAAAGAAGGGACTAAACCAAAGGAAAATGAATGAATGTCAGTTTTGTCCCCACTCTTGCAGTTTCGTGATGACAACAAGAAGCTGCATCCCTGTCTAGTGGACTTCCAGAGCCTCCCAGATCCTGAGAAGAGCTACAACCTGGCGATGTCTGGAGAGACGCTGAAGTAAGTAAATTACACAGCATTTACAGGTTTGTTTCTGTGTTTAAGAAGCATAAAAACATGACCGCTTTATCTCTGTATCGTCTCTGTAGGACTCTTCTGGCTTTAGGGTGTCATGTGGGCATGGGCGATGAAAAAGCAGAGGAGAACTTGAAGAAGATCAAACTTCCTAAAACGTCAGTATTACAGAATTTTTCAGGAACATGTAAAACTAATAATGTGATGAAGTTTTAATTGTTTGTGTATATATATTTTCCGGTGGTTCGAAAGACCCATCCCTCACTGACAAAGGGCCAAAATATGTACTTGAGCCCGTACTTGAGCTCATTTGTCTGTTTTTGACTGCTGTGCCAATATAAATAATGAAAATAACCTATCGAAAAAGGCTTTAAGACCAAGTGAAATCCTCCGTCGGCTGTCGCTTCGGTGTGACTTCAGCTAATCAGTTTTGTTCAATGCAAACAATTATTTTTCATAGGTTCAACATCCAGCTGTGCAAGAAAACATAAGAATCTGACGTATCTTTCGCTACTGACCTACTGTATTGTTGCTAAATATAGAAAACATTTTACAAGTAACTTTTATTCTAAATCTTGAATCTTATTCTTGAAACTAAAAATGATCAACTAAAAAGTGTGACGCACCAAAAGTGGCCCGTATTCAAATTAATTTGAATACTAATTTGGTTATTATTGTTATCCATACATTTTCAAAAAATCATGAATCTCTACATTTATTATTATTATTATTATTATTTTATTATTATTATTATTATTATTATTATTATTATTATTATGTTTTTTTTATTATTCAAATAGCCAAATTCTGACTGAGGAAAGTAAAATGTGCTAACTAGTTAGTTATTTGCTTAACAAATGACAATAGACTACAGTTTTTAATTTAAAATTTTTATGAATTCCTATTTTCTTACCCAATGAAATATGATGATGATGATTTTTTTTTCATATTTCTTTATTCTAAATCTTTAGGAATATATATTTTTTGGTATGTAAAAAAGTGTGTTTATGATGTGTGTTTATGATTGTGCTTAAATATCACTAAAATGCAGTATTTAAATCTCATAATTTAATAGAAAATAAAGTGAATAACTGCAAAAAGGTCCACTTTTTGATAAAAAAGAACCACCCTTTTCACTGGGCTGGCTACGGACCTCAAAATGTTATACTTTTATTCAGCAAGGTTGAATTAAATTGATCAGAAGTGACAGTATAAATGCTATTTAGATTTAGAATTTAAAATGAGATACAATATAACACTCTTTATTTGCTAAATGCCAATCTTGAACATTTTGAACAGTAGTGTATGCTAATAAACAACCTGTAATAATGATGTAGTTAAATGTCAAAATGATAGTGAAGAGTAAAGTAAGGATCTCAACTTACCCTAGTATTTGTTTAATTATTAATGTAGGTATATGCAATGTAATGGATATAAACCTGCTCCACTGGATCTCAACCATGTGAAGCTCACACCAAATCAGAACACACTTGTGGAAAGGCTGGCTGAAAATGGACACAACGTCTGGGCTCGAGACCGTGTGCGCCAAGGGTGGACTTACAGCATCATTCAGGTATAGCCACACCATTTTTTCAGTAGAAACTAAATAAAAACAATAATTAAAAGTAAAAACATTTGTTGTGAGTTATCTTATTATAATTTTTTTTTTATATTTTTCGTTCAACTATTTTATTAAATAACTTCCTCTTCTAAAAATATTCAGAAAATTTTGCATTTAATATATATTTCATTTCAGTTTCTGTTGGGTTTGTGTGACCTTCTTCTGATTTTGCACATTTTAGGATATTGTGAACAAGCGCAACCCTCGTCTTGTGCCTTACAATCTGCTTGATGAAAGACAAAAAGACCAATCGTGACACCGTATGTGCGCCGTGCGGACTCTGATTGGCTAATGGCTACAATATTGACCACCTGACCAGGAGAGCAGTGAGTCCACCGTCAAATTACATGCCTAATTTGTTTAGTAAATTTATAAACTGTTGCTCACATAAGCTTCTGTGGTCATTTATTTCAGGTGGTCATGGGGGTGGCAATGGCCGGAGTGATAAGATCCGTGTGTTTAGGGCAGAGAATCCTACGCCGTGACGCAGGGTAAATGGTACTTTGAGTTTGAGGCAGTAACAGTGGGAGAGATGAGAGTTGGGTGGGGCAAGACCAAGCGTCCAATGCAGACAGAGAGCTGGGATCAGATGACCTGGCCTACGTGTTTAATGGCTTTAAGGTACTGACACTTTTAAATAATGAGTATTATGAATGGCTTGTTTTGAGAAACCATGCATGAGTTGGATTTAGCCTATTACACTATGGTCTTTAAGATATTGATAAGAATGTAGACAAGTGAAGAGTTCAGATGCAAAACCCTCTAAATCCATCAGACTTCTTTTCTTGTAAATGAGTATTTTCTATCAGGCTGCTCTGATTAGGTTCAGCAGTTTATTTTATAGGTAATAAAAGGTTTTTATTTAGTAAATGAAATACCTTTTTTGCATAAATGTCACTTTAGATAATTCTTTGGTTTTTAACAAGGTCAATTTTCTTTTGCGTCAAAACCAGCTAAAGCCACTTGTGCTTTTTATGCAAAACCCTTTAAATCCACCTATTGTGACAAGACATTGTAATTAGTTGAAAATCACTAAAGATGCAATTAGAAATTATTTTACCAAACATAAAACACATACACAAACCACCTGAAATTAAAAATACATCTGTCAAGTAAGTGGCGGTTCATTCTACTGTGGCAACCCCTGATAAACCAGGGACTAAGCAGAAGGAAGATGAATGAATGTGCATTACTCAATAACATTAAAATTGACATTAATTAAATCTTACAATCTATTGTCATTCTTATTTTTGAGATTAGGATTTAATGTAAGTAGAGCAATGTAAACAAGCTGGTTAGATTCAAGTAATGTACTGTAAAAACATTGTGAAACATCAATATCTGTGCATTATCTATTATAAATTATAATTATATAATTACATATAATTATATTAATAATTATACAGTAATATAAATAATGTATAGTTTTATACATATCTTTTAAAACTAAAAGATTAGCAAATTAGCAAATAAAACACAAGGTAGGCCTACTGGGCAAAAAGGGGATGTCTCTCAGAAGCTTTCATTGATTCATACTCAATATACTTAAGATCTTGGTCTCTTTTTCGTCTCTTGTTTATCCTTTTAGCATCCATGCGGAATTAAAGAACGGCATCTTAACTCCGTCTTTCGTGAAATAGAGTTGCTGTTTAATGTAGCTATTGTAAATCAGACTCATTTAAAGTAGCGCCGCTGCGCATACAAACGTTATGAATGCATGTTACACTTCCGACTGTACAGTATGTTTTCTTTTTCTTATAATGCAGAGTTTTGAGGTAAGGGACGTTTTTATTTGCCATTCACTGACAGTCGGACAGGCTCATCCAGTTCATCAAACACCGTCTTTTAAAATCGAAACTGAAAGCGGAATATATCTCTTCATAAAAGCCTGCTATCAATGCGCTGCTAAATTGAAAACATATGATTCGATTCGCGTCTTCTGATTGGTTCTCGGGATGTAGGGGCTCAAAGGCAAATGGCGTTTAGCGGCTTTTGCCAACAAACTGTTATTTCTGAATAAGCTGACACTATGATTTAGATGATTTCAAACAAAACTATTTGTTGAACATGTAGTACGTGCCTAAAGCATTCACTCGATGTCATTAGCTCATTTTTGGCGGAAATGGCGTTTAGCAGCTTTTGCATCTGAACTCTTCAAGTATTAGTGGTTATTATCACAACACCAATATGATTTTAGGGTCAGACACTGCATCTGTCAGTTTTCATATTTCGGTTTTAATAGTCTGTCATAAAGTCTTTTTTCTGTCTAAGGTATAGAAAACATCCAAAATTCACATATTTATTGCATTTTATTAATTTGTGTCTGTAGATATAATATGCAGTACATATTTATAAAGGCTGTTTTCTGCTTATTGCTATTTTTTGCACTTAAAATTAATACATTTCCAAGTCAGCTACATGTGCACACCCCAATTACAAAAGCATGTGTTCATACATAATTTGCGTGATCATATAGACCTACAACAGTTTATTCTACAATAAGAAATGTGAAAATACTTATTTTTGTATTGACTGTTTGCAAAAAACCTACCCAAAATCTCCAAATCTTAGATTCTAATCTTAATAACGGAAGAAAATACCGTAATAGCTTCTATAATATTAAATAAATAATTTATATAATATCTATAATACTTACACTGAAACAAATAATAAAAACAACTCATGTTTACTAAAAAATGGCCTCATTTGAAATATTTAAACCTAAAACCTTAAAAGAAAAAACTTCTACTACAATAAAAGTGTTTGCAAATTTTTAGGTAATTAATGAACTGTGGAACTTTGGTGATTAATTTAGTTATTTTTACTCCCCAGCAGTATCTTGCGTTAAAAAAAATTAGTACTGTTTTAATTGGATCATTTCTGATTTTAACTTATAGTCTCAGCGTTGGCACATTGGAAATGAGCCGTTTGGTCGGCAGTGGCAGTCTGGCGATGTGGTTGGCTGCATGATAGACCTGACAGAGCAGAACATCATGTTTACTCTGAATGGAGAGATGCTCATCAGTGACTCTGGGTCTGAGATGGCATTTAAAGACATTGAGATCGGTGAAGGTGAGAGACAGAAAGAAGAATCAGAATGAGACATTTGTTGCAGTGACATTTAATAATATGTGTTTCTGCTCACCAGGCTTCATCCCTGTGTGCAGTCTGGGTATGTCCCAGGTGGGTCGTATAAACCTTGGGCAAAATGTGAGCAGCCTGCGGTACTTTACCATCTGTGGACTGCAGGAAGGTTTTGAGCCGTTTGCTATCAACATGAAGAGAGATATTACAATGTGGTTCAGTAAGAGCTTGCCCCAGTTTGTGCCCGTTCCAACAGATCATCCGCATATTGAGGTAAAAAAGCACCAAATATGCATATGTTAATAATTCATCTTCTTCATCCTTCATCCTCCTTTGGTCATCCTTTTCATGCCAGTTTTTATTTACCAAAATAAAAGAATTAAAGATCATTTGTTGAAATCATTAATTGAAATATATCTGTTTGGAAAACTTAATAAAGAAATTTCATCATTATTTCATTAAAATATTGTTATTTTATTTCACTATTCAACTATTGGGTTTTGCTGTATTTTTATTTCATTAAGATTGTTTTGTATCCTTGATCATTTTATTATTAATACTGTCAATATTTATAATAGGCAGTGTGGTCAGGATTTGCTGGGGAGGGTTTAAAAATATAGAAAAATTAATCTCCATCTAAATACGGTAATGATATTTGCAGAGATGGAAAAAGTACACACATCCTTTAATCAGTTATAGATACTCATGTTTAAAACGACTCTGGTAAAAGTACTGACTACACTTGTGTGTCTTTTTCTCTTTTTTATGTTTTTCTCTTCTTATAACACATTTTTATCTGTTTTTATCTGTTTTTTTTTTACCTTATTTATTATTTGTTTTTATTTTCTTATACTTGTCTCTTTATTTCTGTTTATGTTTATGTAAAGCCACTGTTTATGAAATGTTTAATAAATAAAAGTCTACACATGGGTTTGATGGTCACACTTTACAATAAGGTTTCATTAGTGTATTTACTATTACTATTTATTATGGTCTTTGTGCAGATTTCTACATTTGACTGAAGAAGGTTGAATTAAACGCTATTTCTATTATGTAAAACATAAACATTCGAGAATTGTTTTGTCTCACGTTGGTTTCTTTGAATTAAGTTTGGTCATTTGCATACCCGATGACGAGCGGAAACTACCTGCCACCAATCACTACAAGCGGTCCACACGAAAACATCTCCGTATTACTGCGGTGCTAGCTAACACAAATTGACCGCTTCCATGATTTTTCCGTACCAGTACACTAATATTATTTTAATCAATACACTTTTAAGTTAGACAGTAAGGTTTGTGGCTGTTCAGGACGTTAAATTATGGCTGGTTTAACGGAAGAGCGTGTGCGCGTGGTGGCGATCATTCAAGCGCTCAAAGCTGTCGGAATTCGCGTTAAAAATTGGAAGAATTTTCTGAATGGAAATTCAAACTGTGATCAAAATCTGTGTCAGGTAGAAACTCCTTTAAAAGGATGGGCGTTTAATCGATGTTTAATAAGTGTAGTGCAATTTTCAGATGTTGAATTTGTCTCTCAGGAGAACGCGTCACAACGCTTTGCTTTTGGACGTGACCTGCACTTGCTCCCTCAGCATGACCTGCCTGACAATGGCGGTACAGTACCACAGTATGTTTAATAACATCTCTTGTTTGTTCAGATAACGAAACCAGAAGTTGGCTTTTACATATGTGACAGTAGTTGACAGATTCTTGTGCTGGTTTTCAGGTTCTTGGTCGAGGCCTGTGTGTTTTTGTCACAGCATCTCAATACAGAGGGTCTTTTTAGGAAGACTGGATCCCTGAGTCGGATCAGAGCTCTGAGGGTAAGTTAAAATCTGTCAAAATGTCACTGACAAGTGGTGAATTTATACAGTAAATTATGATACACTAGTTTTTCTGATCATAAATCACGTTTATGTAAGTATTTAAACAAAACACAACAGTAATAATGAAATATTAGTCAGATAAAGAAATATCAGATAAAGTAACTGTTGTCTTCTTTATGTTTAATGTGTATTTATTCCTGTGGTGATAAAGCTGACTTTAACATCATTACTCAAGTCTTTAATGTCTCACAATCCTTTAGAAACTTTCTGATTTCATGTTGAAGAATTTTTTTTTTATATCAACCCTGAAAACTGTTGTGCTACGTAATATTTTTGTTGAAACCACAAACTTATTGTAATGCAAGAATGCCAAATTTTATTTAGCAAGGATGTATTAAACTGACTTAAATTTCATTAAAGATTGTTGCCATAAGTTTTATTTCAAATAGAAGCGTATCTTTTGAACATTGTATTGATTAAAAAACTGTTTTCCAAAAGAAAGAGTAAGCTGCAAAAACTGATTTCAATATTGGAAATACAAAGAAGTATTATTAATAGGGGACCAGCAATAACTTGGCATCAAATCTGCACATTGAGCTGTTTTTTGAAGGGTCTTGTGACAAGTTTTGGCATCACAAAGTAACCTTTTAAAATAGAAAATATATTATATTTCATAATATTACAGTTTTTATGTAATTCTTAATAAATGCACGCATCCTAGATGAAAATAAGAAACTTCAAAACATTAAAAAATGTAATAGTGTCCAACATTGCAGAAGTTTAGTACACCTAAAACACAAATAGCACTTTTAACATGTTTAAAATGATCTGCAGTAATATGAATACCAAATGCTTTTTATTCATAGGCAGATCTGGAGCAGGGAAAGCCAGTTTTCCTACCTCCGCATTCATCCCTCCTGCAGCCCAGTGATGTTGCCTCTCTCATCAAGCAGTTCCTGCGTGAGCTGTCGTCGCCCCTCATCCCTACAGACCTCCAGATACCCCTGATTCAGGCACAGGGGCTTGAGATGACACATGACCAGGAGGGGACCAGAAACAGAACAACTCTTCTCATAACAGCTTTGTTTCCTTCATCCAACGCTTGTGCTCTTCGATATCTCTGCACTTTTCTGCGTGAAGTTGCAGACAGGTTTTACATTTGATTGCTGTTTGGGGGAAAAAAAAGAAAAAAGCAGCTTACTCTCCTGTATGTCATTTGGTAGGGCGCATTTAGTCTTTCATACAGGATTTCCATGGGTGATAGACATTCTGGAAAGCTCTATTACAGAAATTGAAATATATATATATTTTTAAATTGAATTTATTAACAGAGCAACAGTGGTGCTGGTAACTCGTAACACAAGAACAACAGTTTTTGTTAGACATTCAAATGCATACAAATGCTTAAAGGCAAAGACAAATATAAAAGGAAATTATAAACTGAATTTAGAAAGACAATCACTAAGTACCCTCAAGACAATTCCAGAGGGATGACCAAATGTGCCAGAACACCTCAGATCTTTCATAAATCATAGGTTAATTTTTCCAATGGTAAAAGTCTAATGTCTAAAGTCTAACTTCCAATGTTTGCCTGACTCAGTTATTGACTGAAGGTATCTGAGCAGTTGACCGTAATAAATCAGGGAATTTTTATATATATATTTTGTCCTAGAAATGGAATATCAGGGATGTGTTGTTGTTTATCAAAGTAATTATTCTAAACTATTTTTTTTGTCTTATTATGCTGTTTTGATGCCTATCGTAATGGTTATATGCTGTTTCAGTTCCATTTAATTCCTTTTACACACAGAAAGTTGGCAGTCACCTAAAATAAATGCAGTCACCAGTCTATAAATTCAGCTTTTTTGTCGAAGTCAAGGAATTTGATATTTGATTTAAAGTAGGAATCCTGTTTATAGACTTTAAATCTGTGCAACTGATAAATGAGTCTTATTTTTCTGTGAGAGCAGACTAACAGATTGTAAACGCTCTCATTTTTTCATGTTTTTGTCTTTGTTCAGATGCAGCGAGAACAGAATGGATGCAAGCAGCCTGGCTGTTGTTATTGCTCCTAACCTGCTTCAGTGTCCAACACAACCCAACAAACTCACTCTGGACACTGAGAAGCATTTAGACCAGCAGACATCAGTGATCAAATCACTCATTCTTAATGCAGACCGCATTGGTAAATATGTATGAGATTAGCATGAACAATTAGTTAGCCATCATTTGCTGATTGCAGCATTAGATTGATTGGTTTATTTGGGCAAACTAAATATCTGAGTGATCTTTGTCTGTCAGGTGCTGTTCCATCATGTCTGCTGGAGCCATCAAAATCAACAGGGGGAACTGGGACACCGTCTCCTGCAGGTGGCACTATGTTTAGTAAGAGGACTGGACTCAGTGTTTACAGAAGTCTGAGAAGACAACGAAGGCGAAGTGTTGGGGGTGAGATTGTGATGTGATTGTAATGTTTTCACTGGCATAACCCCACAAATGTTTAGGGTTGCCATCAATAATTTTTTTTTTATCAGTCGTAAATATGGAGGTATCATGGTTGATTTTATAAAATCATGTTTATTAAAAATAAACAGCACAACATTGCATGATAATGCTTCTAGACTACCAAATCAGCATATTAGAGTCATATTTTTAAAGAATTAATAGAATTAATAATTTTTTATTATTAAAATATTACACAATTTTATGATTTGTTCTGTATTTTTGATAAAGTTGCAGTTTTAATCAAAAGTTATTCTCTCAGAAATATTTGTAGATGCTTTTTCCAAACTGAAGCCATGTCGTACTCCAACTGAACCAGCTATTGTCTTAGGTGTCACATCAGGTGAGCTGCAATATTTTGCACATTTGGAAGTGTCTTCTAATTAGTTATTTTGCCTTAACCAAAATAAATAATTTAATCAACAGAGACTCCTCTTTCAAAAAGCCCCACTCCTCAATCACCAGTTACTGTCAAACGTAAAGCCGCTGACGAATCTCTTCCTGAGCTTGAAGGATCTGCAAGGAAAAGGTATGTTTGCAATTTTTTTATTTAAGTATTAGTGTTGTCTGGTTGTCAGATACCTTCAATTACTAGTTGCAAAAGACATGTGTTGCAAACAGAAACTATTTATTATTGTTTAGGCGGTCTCTGCATGACCTAAGAGAGGACACACCGACAACCATCACCCAAGGTTAATCTGTCTTGTCTGTTGATCTGTTTATTCACTTATTAATTTGACCTAATTATGTATTCTACTAGCTTAATTCTACTTTGTTTTTAAATAACAAAAAAATGGTTTGCATATTTCTGTTAGAGTCTGTAGACAGCCGCAGTCCCCTTGGGGAAAAATGTAGTAATGAAGATCCCACTCCCACCACAACCAAAAAGAGAAGCCACGAGGGAACAGAGGAAATCACTTAGGTACACCATACTGTGCCAAAATGAACAACAATTTTTTTAGGGGTGACGTCTAGTCCTCAAAGAGTGTCAGTCATCTTATCTGTGTGTTCTGGGATTTTCAGGCCTCCAGGACAAGAAGAAAAGGTGAATCGGAGGAGGAGGTCTCTTAGATTTTTCACTGTGTCCAGTGGCAGCAACAGTAACAATGTAGGCTTTTTAAAAACTGATTGTGTTTGAGCATTGTTTTAACTTTTTATATTTAATATTTTAATGATCTGGTTGTATATGTTTAGCTTTCAGTTTCACCAGCAGACAAAGTCCCTGAAAACGGTTTAGAAGAACAGCCTGACACTAAAAGTGGTGCACCATTTACAAATGCTGGTGTATCTGCAAATATACCGTTTATCCTCATTGATGGACCAGATGGAGGTTTGGATCTATCTTTGTAAAAAAAATTTATTTAATTTTTTAAAAATTGTATTATTATTTTTGAATGATTTTTGGTTGAATCTACATAAACACAAATGAGATTTAGGTGCCATTACACTTTTATTTACATTAGTCTGTTTTGTAAACATTATTTCCGGTTAAAATAAAGCTAGTCAGGACAGAATTGGTTTACCATTTTAAATAATTAATGTAGTGGCTCTAAACTCTGGCCCTTGAGGTCCACTGTCTTGTTTAGCTCAAACTCTAATCAAACATAGCTGAACTAGTCAACTGAACAGTCGAGGTCTTCTTGAAAGTTACAGGTGGTTTAAATCAAGGATGAAGCTAAGCTTTGCTGGAAAATGAGAAAAAAAACCTTGAAGGCGGTAGTTGAGAACCGTATCATGGGCAAATTAAACATTTGATTTCTATCTTCCAGTTGTTGTTGGGAGTGAGATGGATGATGACCCGGATCTTCTCAACTGCAGTTTTGCTGAAAGCCCTAATGACTGTCCAAACCCGAGATCTGAGGTGTCTTGTATTCAAGGGCAAGACAGTGAGGTACCCTGTGATGATGAATGCTGGACCGTACTTGAAAGTGAGAAATTTGAACCATTGGCAGAATGTGGCCTAATGCAACCCATCACTCAACACGAAGGCTCTCAAATGAATGCAGGCACAGAAGTAAATAATGAGCCAGAAGTGAAGCAGCTGGAAGAGCAACCACGCAAAGAGTCTAAAAAGGTTAAGAACAGCTTTAAGAACCGATCTCGTCCTCGTAGATCCATAAGCCTGCCTGAGGTGACGCTGGAGTCATGTACTCATGCATTGGCTGATTTAGAAAAGGAAGTGGTTGGAGCTGAAAGTGAGATGGATAACAGCGTCTGGCCAATGTTCGCAAGTCTGACTCTTTCAAATGAACATGACAATGTTACAACGGACAAGAAAGTGGGTAGCAAAGAAGCACAAGAGACAAAAGGAAGTGTTAAAACACTGAAAAACTATAAACAAGACAAGATGGCAGATTCAACTCTTGGTTTTAAAAGACCCCATCAGCGCTTGTCCATGGCTGAGCGACTTCGAGGTTTTAGTGCTTTGACCTTGCTACTCGGAACCTCCCGTGCAGCACCTCAGTTTCGGGACAAACCACAGGAATCCCTTCAAAAGCAGCAGCACGACTTAAGAGGCAAGGTGCTCGAAGGTCTCGGACGCTCCATCAGTCATGATGGGGGTACCAGAGAGAGAAGCAGAGCAGGATCCAGTGGGATCTCCACCGGCAAATCAAGCTTACGTCGGTTTATGCGATGCTAGCCCGGATTCTGGAGTGGAATCAGTTGATCATGAGCCAATCAATGATTTAATTATTAATCTGGATATATGTAAAGGGCCACAAACTCCCCTAAAGCTCAATTGACAATGAAGACATTGATTTTCCGATTTCATTGGGAAACCCAAACCAAGATCTGATTTTGTCTGCGTCTGACAAAACTGAATGCGAGTTTCAGTGCAAGAAAACCGACCAAGATGTTGAGGAGCTTGATCTTCATAAACTATGGATCAGACGTGCCAGATTGGTGGTCAGGAGGTAAATGATTGTCAAGATTTAGATGTTCCTACAGAAGTTCTTACACCAGATATTGCATCTCCAATGTTCTTTCAGCAGATGGTGCCATTGAATCTCTTTGGGATACAAGATCAGTGGAAGACTTAAGAAAAGATCAGATCTCTCCTCTGTATGAAAATGACAAAGAAAGCCCCTCGTGGCTGAACACCACTCCTCCATTTGATTTCCAACCATTTGTTTCTTTGGCACGAGATGGTGTGATTTCTGAAGATGACAGAAGTAACCGATTGCCTTGTGATCTTTCCCCTCCAGCCTTCAAGTTCAAGCGTTCGATCACTAGAAGGCGCTATAGAGACTCTCCGCGTTGGCCATCGCATGAGGTGCGCATGTCTGCTTGGAACCCCTTACCTCTTTAATTCAGTTCTTTCATTTTTATGGTTAAATTTCAGTTCCCCAACATCTGAGATCTGGATTTATTGAATGTATTAATTGTTATTTATGAACAGTGCTTTTATTTGTGTTTTACGTTTGTGAGCGTCACAAATTCTCTTTGTTCTTAATAAAATCTGTTTTAATAGTTCACTTTTGTGTTTTAGTTTTTTTCTTGGAAGTGTTCTGTATCAGTTTTTTACCCTCATGTTGTCACAATCTCCTGAGGTCTCCTTTCATCTTTTGATCACAAATGAAGATGTTTTAGCGCTGACTCTCCTAGACAGCAATGGTCCTGAGATGCTCCAGAAAAGGAACAAAAAACTTTGGCAAAACATTCATGTGACTTCAGTGGTTCAACTGTAATCATATGATGCTCCAAGAACACTACTGTGTACCAAATAAATAGAAAACAGCTTTGTTCCGCCTTTGTCTGGACTGCATAGGACAGTCTTAAAGATGTTTAACATGACTCAAACACAATAGCCGAATTGAAAAGGAAGCAAAATGAAGAAATGACTTCTGACGCTAAACAGCCAACCAGTAACAACAGGCTTGGCCATTTGACCGATCCAAGCAGAGTTGACTAAGAAAGGAGGACACTCAATCCTTAAAGTCGTGATGAACTGGAAGCTGCGACTGTTATTTTTTCGCATTGTGATGCAATTCCTAGAGAACTGCATGGGTGTGGCTTGTTTTTCTTCAGCAAGCTGAATTGATGTAATATAGTAGGCATTTCATTCAGAAGATGGGGAAAGGATTTGGGGGGGAGTTATTACAACCCCACAGACACCTCCTTCTCACCATTTTTGTTTGTTGTCAAAACTGACAGCTGGAGCCAGGTGGTTAGATATGTTAGCCACGCCCAATTCCTAAAATATACGTAATCTGACAATTTAACGGAAAAAATAAAACAAGAAGTTTTTTTTTTTATAATGACATGAACAGATGATTGTTCACCACACAACTAGCAATGTGAGTCAACAAAATCAAATGGTTTTGATTTCTTGGGGACTTTAAAAGAACCATTAGAGATTAAAAGGTCATTTCTGCAGCGTATATTAGAAAAATCAGCAGTTTTTTTTTGTTTGTTTTTTGAGTTTTCAACTTGTAATGCAATTAAATTGCAAAACAGTTTTTTGTTATTCATTAATTTCTTTATTTTGAATTTTCAAAAAAGAGCTTTAAAGGAACAACATCACTAATTAAATAAAACCAATGATTTAAAAACACTGATTAAAGGTGCAGTAGGTGATCTGCCAAAATGCTAACAGTTTCGCATAATATCTTTTTTAAACACAGTCCCTCCCCTGCTGTCCCAAAGCCACGCCTCCTGATATCACGATCGCGCACCTTAAAGATGACCGTAGACAACCCACCAGATCATGCCATTCGCCAGTTAAAAAACTCTATAATGCTACAATTCCCAACGAAAAACTGTATTATATCTAGCACGTTTTCAGCTGTATTGCAAGCAAAACATGTCATAATGTGCAATATTTCATGCATGCAAGCATCGCTGGTCTCACTCTCACAAGCTTTGTCCTAAAGCGACTACTGTATGTTTAGAGATTAGCCGGCGGGTTGCAAGTATTACACTTATCACTAAGCCATAATTACATGCTATTTCAGACCGAATATTCAGAGTAGCACGGTTAAACAATATAGGGAGCGCGTCACAGATTGTCATTGTTCAAAAATGAACCAATGTGAATATAAAACTAGCTTCAGCTCAGTAAAGCAGGCCCGGTGGAATAGTGCTATTTATGTGTTATTAAATGTTGTTAATATATTCCTTTATTTAATTCATTAATTTTTTTTCTACTTGTCAGAATGTGTGTTTTTATGCATACTTTATGTATTGATTGCTATTGGTTTACTGAATTTCTTTTGATATTAATTATCCAGCCTAAACAACTTAAAACAAAAAGAAGGCTACACTCATTATTATCCTTATTATGTAGTATCTAAACGTGCTAATGTTTTATGAGGCCGCTGCTAAATCTAATTACTGCCAAGCTGCTCTTACCATGAAACATATTTGGTTGGAATGTGGAAGTTTGAATACAATTAGACAACATTTTTATAAGGAGAGCACTTTGATAGACATTTTAAAAGGTATCACCAGGAAGAATCTTAAATTATTTAGCAAAATTGAACAAAAACAAATCATATTTAACTTTGAATATATTTTTGTGTAAATTTTAATTTATTTAGATTTCATATATTTGTCTAAGTAACTTTTTATTGTAATACAATTTGTTTTAATCATGTAATATTTTAATGTGTATAAATTTTGCCACGAAATAGCCATAAGTTGCTGATGTGGCCAATAAATAAATAATTAATAAATAAATAAATAAATAAATAAATAAGGCAGCTGCTCCTCCCCTTTGGAGGAGCCTTTCTGTCTGTTAACCTCTCTGAGCCACATTCACCAGAGCTGGAGACTCTCAGTCCTCCCTCACGCATTGGCAGCCTGCGGTCAGAGGCACGGAGAGAAAAGGGGAACCTGAACCTGGGATCTGTCCCAGCCAGGAAGAAGGAAGGAGAGAAGACCACTTCTCACGTCTGCTGCTGTACCTGTAGATCTCCTGCACCATGGCAGAAGGAGCTGAGGGAGAAGAGGAGATTCAGTTCCTTCGAACAGTGAGTTACACTTGACAATACCTTACTTCTGAGTGGTTTAAAAATAAAGTTAAGTTAACAAGATTTACAGACTTGACAACTAATAAATATCATAGAGTTTTGGAACATTTTATAGTGAGCTATAATGAATTTTTATGAATGAATCGTATTGGATTTTCATTGAAGTTCATTGTTTAAACGTGTATGAATCTGGAAGTACACATTCAATTCAATCTATAGCACTCTATACAATGTAGATTGTGTCAAAGCAGCTTAACACAGATGAAGAAAAGACAATAACAAGCCATAACAGTATTTCAGTTTGTGGAACATTCAGGGGGCAGTTGTCACTGTTGATATATACATTTCAATGTTAATAGCAATAGTTAATTAGCATGTTGTTAATGTTGAAGTGGACCGCATTTTGATTGCGTTTGCTGTGGATGTTTTTTGATGGATGTGGAGTGACATGACCAGGTGTGTGGATTTGCTGGCATTGTTGTCTATTTATATATAGTGCAGTGCAGAGGTTGGATTGTCACTGTTTGAAAAGGGACTTTACACTTGGAACTGTGCACAGAAGCATGACTGCAACATACTGCCAAGAAGTCTACACCATAGACTAAATACAATCTGCCTAATAAAAAAGACGATATTGCCGTTGTGTACAGTTCATATTGTCAGACTTTTATGAAGAGAGAAGTTCCTCTTTGACCTTTGTGTTGTAAATGCCTGACCTAGCGGTGTTAGGGTTATGTCAACCTGTACTTACAAGGGGGAAAACTGTTCTATAATCAGTGCTTTGGAGGGGTTTAGTTTTGAGTTGGTTCAATGCTGAAGTATATATTGAGACAACTAGTTCTGTGTTGTTTTTGTTTGCGATGCTGCTGTCTGTGAGTCTATATACAGAGATGGGATTAACAGCTTTCTGGCGGGTCTTGAACCAACAGCTGTTTGTTACAGTCTATTTAAAAAGTCTATTACACGTCCCCCTCCCTACTTTTATGACAGCCTCTAGAGCTTTTCAGCCTTTTTTTGTTTGAACATTTTGTGAATGTTAATTAACTGTTGAAATAAGTTTTTACACCTCAAACTGGGGGCAAAGTTTTTGTTCTTATCATGGTCTCAAAAATTGAGTATCAGTTTCAGTATTATTGAGTGTCTACTGCAGTTTTGTAAATATTTTGTAAAAATATTATTATTATTATTATTATTATTATTATTATTATTATTATTATTATTATTATTATTATTATTATATTATTTAAAATATAATTTTGTATAAATTGTATAAAATATAAATAAATAAACAAAAATATATATAAATATATATATATATATATATATATATATATATATATATATATATATATATATATATATAAATGCATATATGTCCACACGCTACTACAGATTCTATAAATGTTTATTTTATTTTTAATACAACGCAAAATGAAATATATCCTTGCCAAGTTGTTTTATAATATAGATTTATTTCTTTATTTTTTTTTTATTCATTTTATATATTATATATACATGGATATAATTGTTTTGTTTTTGTTTGTTTTCGTCAGTTATATATATTTTATGATATGTATTTTTCTGTTAAATATTTTGATTATTATAATATTTTGAAATTAGTTGAAGAATATTTTGAGTGAAAGAATTTTCCATTTAAACAAATATGTAATTTTGGGGAAGCCAAATGAATACATATGAATACAGATTGTGACTGTGGAATAAAGTATCAGTTAAGAGATGTTGTTAAATTGTGTGTAAATAAATCTTCTTAGCAAAACTCTCAGAATGATCAAGAAAATAAGCTGTGAAAAGAGCTCAATGCAGTTTTTATATAAAATGTGGCACTACTGTACCTCTAAAGCGAACCATAGAAGTCATGCAATAGCAAATACAGCAAAATAGCATCATTCTCTTTTGCATCTTATTGAATACTCAAAGTTATGTAAAAAAACTTTATATAGTATTTGTTATGTCTTAAATTAATGTTAACAATTTTTTTAATAATTATTTTTTCACCTTTATTAGATAGGACAGTAGAGAGTGTTCACAGGAAAGCATGGGGAGCAGAGAGAGGGGAAGAATCGGCATAGGACCGCGAGGCGGAATCGAACTCAGGTCGCCATGAGCACTAACCACTACACCACTGGCGCCGACAATTAATGTTAACAATTGTGAGAATTTTGAATGAGTGTTAGTATATTGGATCCGTGCTTCTTTAATGTTAATCAGGCAACAGAAGGCGTGCACCGAATGACTGTATTAGAATAAACTCTTGATTGTGACGTTACTTCTATCTAGTGACTCTTGCATTGATCTTTAGTTTAATTGGTTAATGTGGTATAGTTTGAAGTGAGCACTGTTTAGTGTGTGACATGCTGCTTTCTTGCTCTGGTAAAAGTGCATGTAGCAGCAGGTGTTATACCCTGAAATAGAGGGATAGAGAATGAGGAGGAGGCTGGGGAGGCGAGTAGAGGGGAAAGCTGATTGAAAAATTATTTAAGGCTTGCAATACTGTAATTGTGTCACTGATTATCCAAAAGTGACTGATGACATGCTGAACTTGATCTAAAACTCTTTAGAACTTTTGCAATCATAAATACCACCCCCTCCTTCCCCCCAAAAAACAACAACAATTTGGTGCATCCAAACAAACTTTGAGCAAACAGTTATTAAAAGAAGCATTTTAATGGTTTCAAGAAGGTCAAAAAGGTTATATAGATGATACAGTTACTTGTTGGAAACACCAGTAAATAATCTACATTGACTGATTTCCTGTTCTCATAATAAATAAATAATTCTTGAAAAAAATTATTAAAACTTATATATATATATATATATATATATATATATATATATATATATATATATATATATATATATATATATATATATATATATATATATGTATATGTATATATATGTATATGTATGTGTGTGTATATATATATATATATATATATATATATATATATATATATATATATATATATATATATATATATACATATATATATATACATATATACACATACATATACATATATATATATATATATATATATATATATATATATATATATATATATATATATATATATTTAAGTTTTTAATAATTTTTTTCAAGAATTATTTATTTATTATGAGAACAGGAAATCAGTCAATGTAGATTATTTACTGGTGTTTCCAAAAAGCAACTGTATCATCTATATAACCTTTTTGACCTTCTTGAAAAAATAGATATATACACAGCACTTTGTAATATCTAAAATGTCCCATTATAGACAAAAATATTCTATTAAAATCTATAATGTTAGGGGTTTATAATAATAATAATAATAATAATAATAATAATAATAATAATAATAATAATAATAATAATAATAATAATAATAATAATAGGGGTTTAATTTTTATGTTTTTGAAAGAAGTTTCTTATTCTCATTATTAAAAAATGACTGCCCCATTTACAAAACAATAATGTATTTCCAAAAAACAACTTCAGTGGGATACAAATGAAATATACTTGCTTCTCTTATTTATTTGATACTGCTTGTCTCGTCCATATAATTGATAAACTCATGCTTATTAAAGTCAGATGTTATCATTGCAGTCTCACAATGACTATATTGTCATGACTGAAGCTCCGGGTCTCAGGTTGCTTGCAGAATGTGTCACTGTGTGAACAGGGTTTTGCACGGCCTGATGGGTAACATTCCAGCCCTGGAATATCTCAGCAGATGACACACTTACATATATAATACACCATTACACAGGCCTGTCAAGGACATGACCTGTCCAAATTTGTCCCAAAAAATATGCTCATGTTACATTTAACATTACATATTCATACAACACATCATATTTGTTGTGAACTGAACTAAACTGAACTTCAGCACTGTTTCAATTTATGATGATCTTCTATGTGAAGCTACTTTGGCACAATCTACATTGTAAAAGCGCTATAGAAATAAACATGAATTGAATTGAATTTGTTGAACTGAATCAGTGGATCAATTATGAGGGTATTTGTTCTTAAAGATCCTGTGAATTTACCAGAAAGTTTTTTAGATGTTAGCCATAAGGATATTTATAACCTAGTGGGCTCCAAATCCGTGACAGAATTTACATTCAAAAGATATAAACATCCAAAGTTTGCAGTTCGTTACTTCCGCCTTAATGGATCAAGGATTTATTTGACGTCACTTCATACTTCAGTTTCTTATCAAATCTTGACCAATCAAATGCTCGCTAGTATCTGACATGCCCCGCCCCTTCAAGACCCTTCTCATTTGCTTCTCATTTGATGCACTTGAGCTCAACCGCTCTCACTGGCAGAGCTGTGATAAAAAAAATAAATAAATAAAAACGCTATTGGCTGTTTTTTTAGAAAGGGGAGGAGCTACTAAGTGTCACACCCTCTCCTCCACATCAAATATAAAAGGCACATTTCAAAGCACTTAATGGGAGCTTTAAGTCTTTTCTGTGGTCAGCTTGTGTATGGAGATAGAGTTAGAGAGTTAAACTGAGTAGCACTTATAAATTGTATATTTCATTTAACTTACTAAATAATTCTGAGTTTCTTATATGGCTTCAAAATATAAATCAGTCTGTCTTTACAGACAGGCCACATCTAAGCCTCCGCACATGTGTTGTGACTGTAACCTGAGCCACATTCAGGATTAGGTTCTTGCTGCTCTGATCAAAGTTACAATTACCGCTCTATGTAGCAGTGATGTGTGCTATGAACATGCCTCACAGCAAGAAGGTCGCAGGTTTGAGTCCCGGCTGGGCCAATTGGCTTCTCTGTGTGAAGTTTGTATGTTCTCCCCTTGTTCGATTGTGTCCGGTGCTCTAGTTCCCCCACAGTCCAAAGGCATGCGCTAAAGGTGAATTGGGTAAACAAAAATTGGCCAAAGTGTATGTGTGTGTGTGTGAATGTATGGGTGTTTCCCAGTACTGGGTTGCAGCTGGAAGGGCATCCACTGTGTGTAACATATGCTGAAATAGTTGGTGGTTAATTTCGCTGTGGTGACCCCAGATAAATAAGGGACTAAGCCGAAGGAATGAATGAAAGAATGATGACTTCCGTTATTATTCATTACTGTGCTGAATTGGATTTCAACAGTTCCTAATTCACTCCCAGTGCTCTCCTTATCTTCATATCGCCAATATTCATTGAATAAAATAATTAAAGAATTGATTTTGGCCAGCTTTTGAGTCAGATGTTAATTGCATAGTTCAACAAAAATCAAAAACAAAGTCAATGTTTTTTCACCCTCTAGATCAGGGGTTCCCAAACTTTTTAGCCCACCCTAAATAACAATGCCAGTGACTCGAGACCTTCCTCCATATTCAGCAGTGGCCTTTATTTTTAATGTATGTTAAGTTCTGCAAAAGTGTCAGAAAGTTTAACATGGCGCCATAAAATCAATCTGCTGCATTTGACGGTATTGCTGTGTCTTTATTATAACATAATCATCTCAGGGGTCGCAATTCAATGGGAAAAAAATGTAAAGGCGGATGGCTTTTTTCATCATCAAGCAACCCACTTGGTAGCCACTGCTCTAGATGGCCCATTTTTGAGTCTAAATGAATTTGTAGGAATAGAAAGCATATTATACAAGTCTACTTACATATTATAATAACCTTTGTGATAAAATATGTCAAAAAACAGTGAAGAAAAATTCCATCCTCATTCACTGTAATATATATATATATATATATATATATATATATATATATATATATATATATATATATATATATATATATATATATATATATACAGTATTTGTAAAATTAAAATTCACTGTAAAAAAAAAAATATATATATATATATTTTACAAAAAAAGATCATACAGTTTTGAAATTAAGTACCAGTAAATGCCAACATAATTACAATTTTTGGGTGAACAATCCCTTTAATGCTTCTTTAAAAACCTTACATCCATTTTCTTTGTAGGATGACCAGGTGGTCCTGCAGTGTACAGCTACTATCCTGAAGGAGCAGATTAAACTCTGTCTGTCCTGTGAGGGATTTGGGAATCGTCTGTGTTTTTTAGAAACTACATCCAATGCCCAGGTATGCAACGGCCTTCTGAAATCATAAATTACTGTATGTAGGATATTGTACGGATGACCAGTTTTCTGCACACATTTGTCATTCTAGAATGTTCCTCCTGATCTGGCGATATGCTGCTTTATCCTGGAGCAGTCTTTATCTGTGCGGGCCCTGCAGGAGATGCTAGCTAACACAACTGAGCTTAATGAGGTTTGTACAGAGCACATATATTAGGAATGGGCTCAAAGTTCACACAAAAATGCATTCACCATTTAACTCACACTCAAGTCCTTCTAAACTTTTATACTAAACACCAAATAAGATATACTGAAGAATTTTGGGAAAAAAATAAATAAATCAGCCATTGATTTCCATAGTAGGGAAAAGTTACTTTGGAAGCTAATAGCAGTTTTCTTCAACATTCTTCAAGATATCTTCCTTTGTCATAAAATCATAAAAGTTTAGATCCACTGGAGGAGGATATGATGTAAATAATGACAGAATATTCCTTTTTGGGTAAACCATCCCTTCAAAGAACACATGGTGCTGGGCAACATGGCCCAAAAAATACTACAATATAGATTTTTTATATTAGTTGATATTAATTAACTAATAAAAATGTTTCGGTTACCTATCAATTGTTATCTGAAAAAATGTATGTTTATGAGCCAAAAACTTTTCACATTGTTTTCAACCCCACCATGACACTTTTCTTCTTCTCCTTCCCTTGTTTTCTCTGTTGTTTTAGGCAGTCGATTTGGATAAATGGGTATGTTTCTGTTTCTGTCTTGCAATTAATCTAATGAGTTTTGCTCATTACTATTACTGTTTCTACCTCACATTACAGCCTCTTTTCAATCCAGTTTTGTTGCTTTAGTTGCATGAACATTATGGATACAACCACTGATGTGGAATGTTTGGCTGATATGATATCCCATAACATTTTACATTTTGAAGCCGATAACCAATATATGCAGGTGAAATATAAATATAAATACAAATCTGTTACATAAATACAAATCTTGATATACATTTTTCTGAACAAACAATTTGTGAGAATATTATTTTCTTACTGGGTCAATAACATTAAAAATAAGGCTAGTGGCAGTCAATATATTGTGCATCTCTTGGTAAAAATATTAAAATTTGTGGTTAGATAGAATTGGACAATCGCAGTTATGGTATAGGTTACATAATTGTATCTTAATTTTATTCCTGCAATTTTGGGCATACTTGTTTTTAAGGGTCACAAAATATGTTTAAAAATGTACCTTATTTTCATGTTATTTCGGACACCATATGTGTCTTGTTGGAGTTTGAAATATAATGGCAGATAATAATATAGATAGTCTGCATATCTTAATTGTGTTTTTCTACCTTCTTTCTAGTCTTCACAAGGAGGAGGCCACCGCACATTGTTGTATGGCCACGCTATCCTACTCAGACACACTCACTCTGGCATGGTGGGTCAAATCTCTGAGGAGTTTTTTTTAAAGAGGCTGTATGTTATAGATTGTAATAATGAAATAGTTTAATAGCTTTTTTAGTTGCCAGTGTATAAAAATCTTATAATGAATAAAAAAAACTTTTATGATGTCCTAGACCAGTGTTTCTCAACCACATTCCTGGAGGACCACTGGCATTTTCATATTCTTTAACCAAACACACCTGATTCAGATCAGCAGCTCATTAGAAGAGACTGAAAAACCTGTAGTGGGTGTGACAGACAAAGGAGACATCCGAAACATGCAGTGTTGGTGCTCCTCCTGGAACGTGGTTGAGAAACACTGTCCTAGACCAGTGCCCAAACTTTTTCATATGAAGGGCCAAAAACCAAATATCATTGAGTGCCATGGGCCGAAGATAAATGTACCAAACAATTTTATTTCATAACATTTCAAAATAAATATAAAACATTACTTTAAATTGTATTATCGAAGGCAGTGTAACTTATAACTTATTGCAATAAAACATAAACAATCACATTTAAAACACAGTGCAATTAAGTGCAATGGAGAATACACTAGTCAAGCAGAATCTGCCTTTGCCTTGATTTGCTCACCAAAGTCTGCATTGTCCTCTATTCGTAGGCTGACAGTATTCACTTTTTAAACTAAATTACAGCATTTAAATTAAAACATTTAATTTCAGTTAGGGTTTTTTTTTTTGTAATTTAACAATAAACAAACAAAAAAAAGATTACATTTAAATTTGAAATTACAATCTCTACCTTGCCATCATTTTCCCTCTTTTCTCAGGGATGGCTGGCCAATCAAAGATTACCATGGGGCAACTTTGGGACCCTAGTTTGGGCATCTCTGTCCTTGACTGTCTAAAAGCTTGTAGACAGATTTATATAAGAAGCATTTTAAACAGGATTTTAATGTTTACATTAACTCGCAACAATCCCAAGACCTCTCTTTTGTGAAACATCACACAAATTCTAATCAAATGTTTTATATAACGTAGTAAGAGGTATTCTGTAATGCAACACAAATGGGTCATGCACAGAAAAAGATTCATTTGACCTATAATCTCACAGGCCTACACTTAAAAAAGCTTGCTGTTTGTTCAAACTTCTTATTTAAAATGAGCCGAAACAGCACAATTCTTGTGTTTTTTTGGGACAACTAAATTGTTTTATGTTTAATTTACTTAAATTTGTAAAAACTAATAAGTTAACTTAATTCTTTCATGTTGTACCAACACAAATCAATTGTGTGGACTATTGCATTTTTTACAGTGTGTGTCTTCTGTATTCTTTATTGTATTGTACTGTATTGGTTGCAGTTCACTTAATGGCCACCGTTGTCACTTTTATCAATGATTTCCTAATTGTACATACAGCCCCTTTAATGGAACAATCCACTTAAAAAAGAAAGGAAATAAGACCCATAGAGGTAAACAGTTACGTTTTACCATTTTTTAATTTATTCAGCCGATCTCCGGGTCTGAATGGAGCACTTTTAGCTTAGCTTAGCATAAATCATTGAATTGAATTAGACTGTTAGCATCTCACTCAAAAAAAGAGCTTTCATAATTTTCGTATTTAAAGCTTGACTCTTCTGTAGTGACATTGAGTCTATTGAGTGAGATGCTAATAGTCTAATCTGATTCAATGATTTATGCTAAGCTAAGCTAAAAGTTCTCCCTTAATTGTAAAACTCAACGGTGTAACTCTCTGTGACTTGTAAAATCAACTTTTTCTAAAAAAAAGTTGAATGTTCCTTTAAGCCAGTGCTTCTCAATTCCGGTCATCTGGCCTTCCTTTCCTGTACATTTTGTATGTCTCTCTTATTTGACACACAAGGATCAAAAGGATCTTATTTGACACACAAGGAACAGTTAGCGAGTTGATGATCTGAATCAGGCGTGTTAAGTAAGGAAAATGCAGGGTGGGTGGGCCCAGAGGACTGGAATTGAGAACCACTGGTTTAAGCTAAACTGCAAAATAAACAATATTTATGTTGATTTTCACTTGATTTCTTCACATGATGCAGTACCTTAGTTGCTTGACCACATCAAGATCCCTCACAGACAAACTGGCCTTTGATGTGGGCCTGCAGGAGGACTCCACAGGTGTCTGATTTCCATTCGATCACCAATACAAACATAAAGTGTGCTCGTAAAGAGAAATCTAAATGAAAGGTGTCCGTTATCTTCTAGGTGAGGCCTGTTGGTGGACCATTCATCCTGCATCCAAGCAGAGGTCAGAGGGTGAGAAGGTCAGGGTGGGCGATGACATTATTCTGGTCAGCGTGTCCTCTGAGAGATATCTGGTAAGGCTTGTGTAAATAATCAACACAGTCTGTTTTGGATCGAATAATGTTGCATATTTGCCTGAAACATCTGTCCTGTCAACAGCACCTCTCTTATGCCAGCGGAGACCTGATGGTGGATGCTTCTTTTATGCAGACCCTTTGGAACATGAACCCAGTCTGTTCAGGCTGTGAGCTGGCAGAGGGTAAGCTGAAAACACAGTTTTTTTGGTTGCTGGGACAAAATCATTTCCAAATCATCATGGGTCTTATTTATAAAAGTGGCATATGCACAAAAAAAGGGGGGGTGGGTGTACGTATGCCACATCCCACTCAAAAGTTATGATCTATAAAAACAAACTTGATAGGAGAATGTGCACGACTGTAGGTAAACTCTTAAGTAAGCATATTTAACTTATACTGGCATATAATTCATCATATGAGCCATAATTATTAATAAATAATTAAGATTTAATTTAGGTGTGCATTTACTTTTAGGTAGGTTTCTATGCAAATTTTATAAACAAGACTCCAGGACAGTAGAATTTGGCAGGGGAAAAAATAGTGATTTGAACAATAGTGTATAAAGTTTTAAAATCACAGTTACACATTAGTGTTTTGGCATTGCACTGTAATACTTTAAAACAGTCTGTTAAAATGCCATCAAATGACTGCTCTTCTAAATATGCCAGAATATACGTATATATATATTTAACTTTTTCTTTTTTTGATAATATATTTGCTATTGTTACACTGAATTGCATTTAGTGGGTGTCTTCTCTATAAGTACCATGTAATCATGTAGTCCATTTTTAGATTTTTTGCTTGAATGTTTTTGTTGTCTTTGAATATACTTGTATATGCCTGTTATATACATAGAGTATTTAATGAATAATTTGCTAAATAGAATCAAATAACAAATATTACATAATATAAAATTTAAAAGGTTACATTACAGCTGAAAAATAATAAAATACTAATATTTTTGTCCGCCTTTCCTTATTTACACATGTAATGTTAAAATATATTAAGCACACAATATTAATATGCATCATTAAAATTGCCCGTTTAAATTTTTTCAGCGTCTTTACAGCAAATGTTTTGCATTATTAAGGGTTTCTGACTGGAGGGCATGTTCTTCGTCTTTTCCACGGGCACATGGATGAGTGTTTAACAATTCCTGGTGCTGAGCAAGGAGACGACCAGAGACGGTGAGCTACAGTTTAAAGCCATATGCTACTTTAATTAAACAGTTAATCTACACCACAAACAATCTTTACTGTGTTTGCATTGTGTGTGTGTGTGTGTGCGTGCGTGCGTGCGTGTGTTCGTTCGTGCGTCCGTGCTTGTGTGTGTGCGTGCGTGTGCGTGTGAGCGTGCGTGTGTGTGTGTGTGTGTGTGTGTGTGTGTGTGTGTGTGTGTGTGTGTGTGTCTGTGTGTGTGTGTGTGTGTGTGTGTGTGTGTGTGTGTGTGTGTGTCTGTGTTTTTTTTATATAGAAATGCTCACTATGAAGGTGGAGCCGTGTGCAGCCATGCCAGATCTCTCTGGAGATTGGAGCCTCTTCGCATTGGGTTTGTTCTCTTTATATAGTCAAAAGTTCTATTTTGTATATGTATTGCAAAATAAAAAAACTCATTTTACAAATGTGGAAATTTGATGCTGTCTCCACCTTTGAAATGTGTGCTAGAGTATTTGGAAATATGTTACACTTAGAAGAACTGAGATTCTAAAATTGTCTATTTTTAACAAGATTTGGGAACTATTCATACTATTTTTGCAGATAGACTGAACTGATGTAGACTTTTACAAGACTTTATTGTATGATAAATTATAAATTATATAAACTTATAATTATTTTATAATGTCTCTTTTGGTTTCATTATGCATTTACATCTTGCTTCAATTTTTAATTTTTGTCCCAGCCAGTTCCATATCATATTATGATTGTAAATGTTATTCATATATAATATGCCTTTTATTAGATTTTTTTATGAACCTTCCACAAACATTTTGATCAATGTCAGATGGGTGGAAGGAAGGGTTTTGAGTTCCTTTTGTTAGTAAGCTAAAATCACTGTTATAGGGTACTTCCAAAAGAACTTTGATTTATGGTCCATCTCGTTCTTGTAAGGATTTAGGCGGTACTTTATGTTTTTTCAATAAAAATAAAGAATTTAAAAAAAGTCAAAGCTTTGCAGGTGAATAGGGTACAAAATAACTTATGTTTATCACCATACTTCCCCAGTTGTTTACAATAGAAATTGCAGATATTTTTTGTGTGCATCAAGTTCTCTAAAATGCATGTTACTTGCAAATGAAGCAGTATTTAATTCAAGCTGACTAAATGTCATACATTTTTAACATACAAATCTGAACATTGGATGAAGTTATTACTACTTGGATTTTGAGAATTGTATTTTATCACTTAATAATTCAGAACATATCACAATCAGCCATAAAAAAAGCCCTATATAATCATAAGACAATATATCTATTGGAATATCCCTCTGTAAAAACATTCAAAATACAGATATGAATAAAACTGTGAAGTTTAGTTTATGTAAGTACTGCTGAAGTGATATTTATGGCTCAGCGAAGGAGAGAAAAAAAAAAGATGTAATATAATGGAAACCTACAGACACAAATTAATTAAGTGCTATAAAAGAAATAATTCATATTAAATGTTTTATTTCCATTATACTGAATAACCAGAAGCCCAAAATCTCAAAATTGACTGGTGCATGGTCCATCTCACCTCCAGTCTTGTGCCCTACGAAGCTGATGTTTAATCTCCTTGTACACAGATGGAGTGGTAGCCACATGAAGTGGGGTCAGTCTTTCAGGGTGCGCCACATCACAACAGGCAGGTATCTGTGTCTGGACGAAGAAAAAGGACTCTTGATAGTGGATGCGGAAAAAGCCAATACGAAGCAATCAGCTTTCTGCTTTCGTGCATCAAAGGTCTGTTCTAACTTGCTGTCTTTGGGATGTTGCTGTTTTAAGAGAATCTTTCCAAACTAATGTCATGTGACTGAGCAGGAGAAGACAGAAGTAGCTCAGAAACGTGATGTGGAGGGAATGGGGATCCCAGAGATCAAGTATGGCGAGTCCATGTGCTTTGTGCAGCATGTCTCCACAAGCCTGTGGCTCACATACGCCTCGGTGGATGCCAAGTCTGCTCGGCTGGGACCACTGAAGAGGAAGGTGAGAGTACTAGCCTAATGAACACTAAAGTTTGTGGCCAGTATGATTTTTTTGGGGGATTGCGTGAAATACCAGACACCTTATTAAGACTCTAAGTTTTTCAAAAAAACTTCTTGCAATTTCTAGGCAAAGGTCAAAAACATCTATCAAGTGCTTAAAGCACTAGTTAAAAAGTAAAATCATTACTTACTGGTGTAAATTCTAACATAAAATATCACAGGTCGCAGACTTTGTCTATGTGAATGTGTTTTTTTTTCCTCAGGCTATCCTGCATCAGGAGGGTCACATGGATGATGCTTTGACTGTGGCTCGGTCCCAGACAGCTGAATCGCAGGCTGCCAGAATGATCTACAACACGGCAGGACTTTTCACTCAGTTCATTAAGTATGTTTTCTTTTTTTTTTGTCCAAAGTCATATTACACAAAATAATACACCTAGAGGTGGAGTATAGGATCATAGAATTTTCATTTTGGATGATTGTTCCCTTTAACAATGTTTTCATACATTGCATACTTTTTTTAATATAGAGTGCATTGATTTTATATGTTAAATTGTATTGTATGGTAGGTGTGTGGCTTAAGTAAGGAAAAACAAATTCCACAAATAGTTTTAGATGCTCATTTATAACCACATGAATTACCACTAAAATAAACAGCTAGCTCTACTTTGATGTTAAATTAGCATTTTACTTGACAAAATGGACAGAAAGAGATGTATTTTTAATGTATTTTAATGTTTAATGTATGTGGAAAAATCAGGTAGGAATTAATATAAATTTCTGCAAAAACAGGTGAGTTTTATAAAGTGTATTGGCTTTCTTTCACTACAGACAAATTACAGTTTGAGCTGAGTGATATGACACGATGCATAAACATCTATTAAACACTTACTGTATACTCAGTAGTCTACACTCAGCGTCCACTTTATTAGGTACACCTTACTAGTACCGGGTTGGCACGCCTTTTGCCTTCAGAACTGCCTTAATCCTTTGTGGCATAGATTCAACAAGGCACTGGAAATATTTCCCAGAGATTTTGGTCCTGATTGACAACGTTTTTCCAATCTTCTATTGTCCATTTTGGTGAGCCTGTACGAATTGTAGCCTCAGTTTCCTGTTCTTAGCTGACAGGAGTGGCACCCGGTGTGGTCTTCTGCTGCTGTAGCCCATCCGCCTCATGGTTGGACGTGTTGTGTGTTCAGAGATGCTCTTCCTCATACCTCGGTTGTAACGAGTGGTTATTTGAGTTACTGTTGCATTTCTATCAGCTTGAACCAGTCTGTCCATTCTCCTCTGACCTCTGGCATCAACAAGGCATTTGCGCACACAGAATTGCCACACACTGGATATTTTCTCTTTTTTGGACCATTCTCTGTAAACCCTAGAGATAATTGTGCTTAAAAATCCCAGTAGATCTGCAGATTCTGAAATACTCAGACAAGCCGGTCTGGCACCAACAGCCATGGCACGTTCAAAGTCACTTAAATCACCTTTCTTCCTCGTTTTGACGCTCTGTTTGAACTGCAGCAGATTGTCTTGACCATGTCTACATGCTTAAATGCATTGTGTTGCCGCCATGTGATTGGCTGATTAGAAATTTGCATTAACGAGCAGTTGAACAGGTGTACCTAATAATGTGGCCAGTCAGTGTACATGTGTTTGTTGTCTCATAACAAACATATTCAACAAATGTCACAATATACGCATTAAACTAACAAAAGCTGAAGTTAAACAGTTCGGAGTAGAGCTGAATAAATGTAGAATTCATATATTCTACATTTTGCTTTCTGTCGAGCTATGAACACTTCATTTTGGTCTCACTGCCTCTCCCATTTTCAAAATAAGAGTTCCACATAAATAATACATACTAATATGTTTAATACAGTCTTAGATAAGCTTAAAAATAAGGTGAAAAAAATTATCATTGTTGTAATCTCACTAGGAAACGTTAATTGTTAAACCGTTGCTCAAAATGTTAACTGACCGACCAACTATTCAGCCCTTCACTGGTTTAGCTAAAAATGTTGTATGAGTGTATGGTATGGTTAAAAACATTTGCTTGTTGTTGTAGGGGTTTGGACTCTCTGAGTGGGAAGAGTAAATCTCCAGGACCGTCCCCTTCTCTGCCTCTAGACGCCATAGTTCTGTCTTTACAGGATCTCATCTTCTATTTCCGGCCTCCAGAAGAGGAGCTCGAACATGAGGAAAAACAGACCAAACTGCGCTCCTTAAGAAACCGCCAGAATCTCTTCCAAGAGGAGGTTAGACAATCTCAAAAATGTATTCGGATACAAAGCAAAAATTCCAATATTTTCATTCAGTGCATGTAGCAAAAAATTAATAAATTTAAATGCACAAACACAAAACCAGCTTCTGCTTTGTCGCACAGGGCATGATCACTCTCGTGTTGGACTGTGTTGATCGGTTGAATGTCTACAACACTTCGGCACACTTCTCTGAATTTGCTGGAGAGGACGCAGCTGAGTCGTGGAAAGAGATCGTCAACTTATTTTATGAGCTGCTCGGTTTGTCTCTGTTTACTCATGATTGTATGATGTAATTTAAAATGATGTACTGTTGTTAGGTAAATGTAATTCACTTGTAAAATGTTTTCTTTTTCACCTTCAGCATCTCTGATCAGAGGAAACAGGGCAAACTGTGCTTTGTTCTGTGATAATCTTGACTGGTTGGTCAGCAAATTGGATCGTCTGGAGGCATCCTCGGGTAAGAAGACTCCAAGAGAGATTGAGATTGATTTTAGAAGATTTGTCATAAAAAAAAAAAAACAGCTAGGACGTTTAATTTTTGAATTAAAATAAATTATGTATATTTATTTAAAGAACCAAATAACTGGTAAAATGAATAGTACAGCTTTTACAGTTCTGCACTTTTAATGGTAATTGTTTTGCATAAAGTGTATGCATAGTTTATATTTGCTCACTGATACATACAACACATTTTTGACACAAATGGCATGGAAAAAATGAATAATTATTATTATTAAATAATTAAAATGCAGACTTCATTTAGACGGTCATTAACAACATTTTCATTGTGGAAAAATAAAACAATTTTTTTTATTTATTTTTTTTTTAGCTCTTACACAATTTTACATTCACCGGCCACTTTATTAGGTACACCTTACTACAGTAGTACCGGGTTGTACCCACTTTTGCCTTCAGAACTGCCTTAATCCTTGGTGGCATAGATTCAACAAGGTACTGGAAATATTCCTCAGAGATTTTGGTCCATATTGACATGATAGCTTCATGCAGTTGCTGCAGATATGTTGGCTGCACATCCATGATATGAATCTCCAATTCCACTACATCCCAAAGGTGCTCTATTGGATTGGTACAGTGAACTGATTGTTATGTTCAAGAAACCAGTCTGAGATGATTTATACTTTATGACATGGCACGTTATTCTGCTGGAAGTAGCCATCAGAAGATGAGTACACTGTGGTCATAAAGGGATGGACATGGTCAGCAACAATACTCTGGTAGGCTATGGCGTTGACACAATCCTTAATTGGTACTAACGGGCTCAAAGTGTGGCAAGAAAATATCCCCCACACCAGGGATCACCAAACTTGTTCCTGGAGGTCCGGTGTCCTGCAGATTTTAGCTCCAACCCTAATCAAACACACCTGAACAAGCTAATCAAGGTCTTACTAGGTATATTTGAAACACCCAGGCAGGTGTGTTGAGGCACCGGACCTCCAGGAGCGCGATTGGTGACCCCTGCCCTACACCATTACACCACCAGCACCAGCCTGAACCATTGTTTCAAAGCAGGATGGACCCATGCTTTTATGTTGTTGACGCCAAATTCTAAATTCTGAAAACCGAATTTCACAGCAGAAATGAAGAAATACTGAAATACTCAGACCAGCCCGTCTGGAACCAACAACCATGCCACGTTCAAAATCACTTAAATCACCTTTCTTCCACTTTCTGATGCTCGGTTTGAACTGCAGCAGATCGTCTTGACCATGTCTACATGCCTAATTGCACTGAGTTGCTGCCATGTGGTTAGAAATTTGCGTTAACAAGCAGTTGTACCTAATAAAAGTGGCCGGTGAATGTATATTAGAAAAATATCAAATATGATAATAGATATTCAGTGCTTCATTTTTAATATAAGTTTCACATAAATGTGACAAAAATGATACTTTGGTACAATTTAATAAAAAAGAGCCAGAATGAATTAAATTCTAACTGTTAAAGAATTCTGGTAGTTTAAGTGTTAATTAATCCTTGCTGAATAAAAATATATTTATTCTTTTAAAAGGAAATTCTTGACCCTAAACTTTTAATGGTAATGTATATGTCTTTGTTTTATATGCCAGGTATTCTGGAGGTGCTTTATTGTATCCTAATTGAAAGCCCTGAGGTGCTTAACATCATCCAGGAAAACCACATCAAATCAATCATTGCACTTTTGGACAAACACGGACGCAATCACAAGGTTGATATCCTTTCATCATTTAGGCTGAAGTCTTTCTAGAGCGTGTCTTCAATTTTAACTGACCACATGCTCTGTTGTGTAGGTTTTAGATGTCCTCTGCTCTTTATGTGTGTGTAATGGTGTTGCCGTGAGGTCCAATCAGAATCTGATCACTGAAAACCTGCTTCCTGGACGGGATCTTCTACTTCAGACCAACATCATCAATTATGTGACCAGGTCTGGCTTAGTATAACTAAAAGTTATATTTTTGATAAAAGCAGGGGTGTAAAAAGTACTTAAAAATGATACTCAAGTGAAAGATTTTGAGTGAAAAAAAAAATCCAAAATTTAATTTTAGTTAAATATCCTATTAAGTATAAAACTTAAGTGAGATGATTTTTTTTTTATTTCTATCACATTAAAATATCCTCTAATGCAACGTAAAATCAATGTCATAAAGTAGTTTGTTATACAAATCTGGTTAAGGGTGAAAAACAAAAACAAATGCAATGACAAAGGTCAAAAACATCATATATATATATAATAGTTACTATATACTTTATAATAGCATTTATACACTCATAAAAAGATCATAATTATGCTTTACATTTAATTTAACATTTAATGTTCATTTAAACACTTTTTTTTGGAAGATTTTGTTTCAGAAAAACATAAAAGACAAAACAATTAAATATACTTTTGTCACTAAAATAGCTGTAAACCAACTTCTAATTACTGGATTTTATTTGCTCTTAATATTCTGCATTCTGCCAATATATTAAACAGACAACTAACAGATATTGGGCTATGGAAAATTAATATTTGTTAATATTTGTTTTATTGTATGAAGATCTAAGTAAAAGTCAAATACAATTCCTGTCAATTATGTAGAATTGCAAGGAGTAATAAAAATGACAGTTTCTTCTTAATTGTTTCTTCTTCTTTATTGCACTTGAGTGAAAGTAATCAGTTTTAATTGTACTTTACCTGAGTAAAGTTCAAATCCCCTAAAAATAATTTTGCATCCCTGCATAACAGAGAGTTTGAAGCTCATGTTTGGTGTTTTTCAGTATGAGACCCAACATTTTTCTGGGCACATGTGAAGGCTCGACTCAGTATAAGAAGTGGTACTATGAGTTGATCGTAGACCATGTGGAGTCTTTCCTGACCGCTCATCCATTTCACCTTCGTGTTGGCTGGGCTTTGACTGAGGGCTACAGCCCGTATCCCGGAGGTGGCGAAGGATGGGGAGGCAATGGAGTTGGAGATGATCTGCACTCTTATGGTTTCGATGGGTTAAATCTGTGGACTGGTGAGAATTAATCCTTGAAAAAGTTTCATATTGGCCCATAGAGGACAAAATGTCTATCAAAATCTGATCATAAAAGTATCATATTATAAAAATAATTCACTGAGATAGATTTCTTCCCCTCCATCAGTCCTGATGATAATTAACAAAAATGCATTAATTTAAAACATTTTAACCCATTAAATGGATTATTATTTACATAATGCCACGGTTGTGTTTTTATGTGAAAACTATGCTACAAAAAAAGAAGTGGATTGGATTGGAATTTCTTTATTGTTCCCGAGGGGCAGTTTGATTCACAGCAATAGCCGACACAAGATTACCACACAAACATAAAAGTAACTAGAAAATTAATCATGGTCAAGTCAAATGGTAATTATAAAGTACACAAAACATGTTCAAATAGCAGCAATATCCAGTGTACACAATATGGGTTAAAAAATAGTAAATACACAATTGCATTGCAATGGAAAAGCAACAAATTTATAATAACAATTATGAGTGTATTGTTTTGATTGTTCTTATGTCTTTAAATCCTTAACGTAAGTTTCGAATTCATTTATTTATTTATTTATAAAATTCTTACAATTTCTGGATTCCTATGTCTGGTTGTTTTGTGTACCCAATGTGGATAACCCTATCTAAAATACATCTGTATGTAAACCTAGAAGCTGCAATACAAAAACAAACCAAAAAAAAAACTACACTACTATTATTTTCGGGATACCAAGTGAGATTTTTACAGTCTTTGTACTTGAAAAGACTTTTAAGTCTTTTCAGAAACAACATTATTGATGGAATTATTTTTAGGAAGTGTCACATAAAAAAAATACAATTATACATGCAAAATAACTCATACATGTTCATACCAGCACACATAATTATACATTCTATATTCTAAAATCGAATGGTAAAATAAATGTTTCCTTTTAATAAGATGGAATGAAATACAATTGATAAAAGTTTAATACCAATAATTTGTGAATGATACAACTGATCACTCCTGTAAATGGCAGAACTTAATCAAATTATTATTTTTTAAAGGTCAGTGTGAAATATAGCATTATTTTCTATTGTCAGGTCGTGTACCACGTCAGGTGACATCACCCAGCCAACACATTCTCTCGGCTGAGGATGTGGTGAGCTGCTGTTTGGATCTGAGCGTTCCCAGCATCTCCTTTCGGATTAATGGACATCCCGTTCAAGGCATGTTCGAGAACTTCAATCTGGATGGTCTTTTCTTCCCCGTGGTCAGCTTCTCAGCGGGGATAAAGTAAGATCTTTGAGTTTGGTTGTTGATATTTTGAATAAATGATCAGACAGAAGAAAAAATATTAGTGTTGCTAGGAATCAGTGTAAGCAAATTCAGCAAATGCGCGTTTATCTTTTAAACAGTGTCTAATTCACAGCTAAATTTACAAACCTTGGAGAAATAAGTTCTGTCTGAGAGTTTGAGTCTCAAGAAATCTTATATTAGCTTTTGTTTTCATATACCGTACATGTTCGGTTTACGAAATTCATTAATTTTCCGTTATTCATCAGGGGTCACACACAGAATGAATTGTCAACTTATCTAGAATATGTTTTACACAGCAGATGCCCTTCCAGCCGCAACCCAGTACTGGGAAAAACCAATACACATACACTACGATCTATTTAGCTTATTCAAGCACATTCAAGCACACGTCTTTGGACTGTGGGGGAAATCAGAGCACCCAGAGAAAACCCACGCCAACTCGGGGAGAACATGCAAACTCAACACAAAAATGCCTACTGGCCCAGCTGGGGCTCGAACCAGTGACCTTCTTGCTGTGAGGCGACAGTGCTAACCACTGAGCCACCATCCTGCCATATTTTCATATTAATTTCTAGTTTGTTTATTAATTAAATGTTAATTTGAAAAGAGTTCACCTCATTTCTACAGTTGTTATGCGGGTTTTCCTGTGCTGTTAAGTAAAATTTTAGTTCTGATAACTTTTCTTCCAAATTTAGTACTTTTTTAGCCTGCAAATGATAAGAAAATATTAAATGTTTTTATTTGTTGTGATTGAAAATCTAAAATATTTAATTTATTGATTCCAATATTAATTTTTTTTAATTCTTTTAAAATGAAAACTTTGGTATTTTGTTGTTTAAAATAAAGATTAAACGTCTGAAAACATGACACCTTTTATTTTTGACCTTTGACCAATAAATCAATATTCTTCAACCACTATTTATTTCAACAGTTTTAATAAGAAAAAATTTCAAAATTTTATTACATTTTCTTTTTGTCATTACAGAGTGCGTTTTCTCCTTGGCGGACGACACGGAGACTTCAAATTCCTCCCTCCTCCAGGTTATGCCCCGTGCTATGAAGCAGTTCTTCCCAAAGACAAGCTGCGGATTGAACCCATTAAAGAGTACAAGCATGACAACGATGGTGTCCGGAACCTGCTGGGACCGACACAGTCTCTCTCCCACACCGCCTTCACTCCATGTCCGGTGGACACTGTGCAGGTTTGATTTCATTTAATTAGATGGCTGTATAAATGTGTCATCTACTGTATTGATTTTGCCATCTCTATTACTTCTACAGATTGTGCTTCCTCCGCATCTAGAGCGTATCAGAGAGAAACTGGCTGAAAATAGCCATGAGCTGTGGGCTGTCACTCGAATCGAACAGGGTTGGACATATGGACTAGTGAGTTTTTTTTAAATAACATAAATTATTAATATACAGTAATATATAGCTTTAAGAATCATATTAAAGGGATAGTTCACACATATGGAGAAATGAGTCTGAAAAAAATGACACAAAGTATTAATATATATAAAACTATATAAATCATATTAAAGCCATCGTTCACACAAAAATGAAAATTTACTCGCTATTTACACACCATGAGTTTTTCTTTCCTGTTCAGCACAAAAGAAGATATTTTGAAGAAAGTTGAAAACCTTTAACCATTGACTTCCATAGAGGGAAAAACAAATACTACGAATGTCAATTGTTACAGGTTTCCAACATTTTTCAAAATATCTTCTTTTGTGTTCAAAAGAAAATAGAAACTCATAAAGGTAGAGTAAATTATGACATCATTTTCATTTTTGGGTGAAATATCCCTTTAAAGTACTCTTAAAATTCAAATTAAAAGGTTTCTTGGATGTTGGCATCAATTCATCTTAATTTTATCTATATGCTACAATGCACTCCAAAACATTTAGAAGATATAAACTCAATTCTGCCAATAGGAATCAACAATGTTCATGATCTTACGATTCAATTAAACTTTTCATCAGATATTCTGACCAATCAAATGCTCTCTAGTATCTGAAGTGTCCCGCCACCTACAAGACATGGTTGAAATCAGTCACTCATCCACATGTCACTCAATGATCAAACTGTGGCTTCTTCTAAACATATATTAGAAAAGTGTTGATCTGAACTTCTGCATCTTTATTGGTCGCAACAATCCGGGGAGTGTGCTGGATGCCTTTATTTAATACCCTAATTAAATAAAGAAACCAGAATCCTCTCTTGGTTGTATTTCTTAGCTAGAGTTTTGTTAGGACCATCTTTTGTGATGTTGTTTAAGGAATAAATTAGATTCATACCTTACCACACAAGGTATCTTGATGGGTTCTGCAGATGAAGCCAATGTCCACTCCAGTGAAGAAAATTAATAAAACACACTTTTATTAATAAAATAAATCCAGTGAAAAAGAAGAATAAGTGTTTGATATACTTCATGATATCTAAAGTTTGATATACTTAAGGATATAAGTTAATACATAGAAATCCCTTTTTGTTCTCTCTCTATGATGATACATTTGAATAAAAACGTAGCAAAGCATTTCTTCTATTGCATCAGCATCTACTAGGCAGTCTTGTCCTCCAAGATCATAGCTCCTAGTTGGCAAAGAATATCTTTTTCTGGCAGTGCCAGTAGCCTAGTGGGACTGCGCACTGACATATAGCACCAATGTGCTCACGGTGACCCGAGTTCGATTCCGGCTTGACGTCCTATGCCGACCCTTCCCCTCTCTTTGCTCCCAAGGCTTTGCTGTCTGAATTCTCTACTGTCCTGTCATAATAAAGGTGAAAAACCCCTATCCTAACCCCTAAACCTTTTTCTGAAGATAACGCTCCCAGTCTTCTTCCAGTTTTCGATTGTAATAGTTGGTCAGAAATGTCATCTGGGCCATTTCTACCTTTATGGTCAGCAGAAAATTGACCCACTTCAGTACATCGTCCTTGTCCTCTTCGAACTCTCTGCCGTAGGCTGTTGTCTTTTATGTTACTTCTCATTGCTAATAGCTGTTTTTGTAAGTATAGGAATATCCGAATATGTAAGTAAGTTTTTGTGTCCCGAACGACAATAATGTCATTAAATCATCCAGACACTACAGGAGCAACACCAAAAACCTTGGTACACTCACCTTGCAGATCCACTTTACCTCAAAGACTGACTGAACTGTGATATAAATAAAATGCTATTGGCTATTTGTAAAAAAATGTGAGGGGCTATACAATATGTCCCACCCTGTCTTTATAGTTGAACTATGAAATTACACCTGAAATGACATCACACATCAAACAAAGCTGTGCATTTAATGGTATATCAGGCAACCTTTAATTAAGTGCACAGTGAAGACAGTTTCATTGTGTTTACACTGGCTGAGTGGTTAGCCCTGCCGCCTCACAGCAAGAAAGTCACTGGTTCAAATCCCCGCTCGGCCAGTTGGCATTTGCCTCCCCATGTGTGGGTTTCCTCCGGGTGCTCCAGTTTCCCCCACAGTCCAAAGAAATGCGCTGTAAATATATTAGATGAACTGAATTGGCCGTAGTGTGTGAATGTGAGGGTGTATGGGTGTTTCCCAATACTGGGTTGCGGCTGGAATGGCATCTGCTGCATAAAACATACACTAGAATAGTTGGCGGTTCATTCTGCTGTGGCGACTCCTGATAAATAAGGGACTAAACCAAAGGAAAATGAATGAATGTCAGTTTTGTCCCCACTCTTGCAGTTTCGTGATGACAACAAGAAGCTGCATCCCTGTCTAGTGGACTTCCAGAGCCTCCCAGATCCTGAGAAGAGCTACAACCTGGCGATGTCGGGAGAGACGCTGAAGTGAGTAAATTACACAGCATTTACAGGTTTGTTTCTGTGTTTAAGAAGCATAAAAACATGACCGCTTTATCTCTGTATCGTCTCTGTAGGACTCTTCTGGCTTTAGGGTGTCATGTGGGCATGGGCGATGAAAAAGCAGAGGAGAACTTGAAGAAGATCAAACTTCCTAAAACGTCAGTATTACAGAATTTTTCAGGAACATGTAAAACTAATAATGTGATGAAGTTTTAATTGTTTGTGTATATATATTTTCGGGTGGTTCGAAAGACCCATCCCTCACTGACAAAGGGCCAAAATATGTATTTGAGCCCGTACTTGAGCTCATCTGTCTATTTTTGACTGCTGTGCCAGTATAAATAATGAAAATAACCTATCGAAAAAGGCTTTAAGACCAAGCGAAATCCTCCGTTGGCTGTCGCTTCGGTGTGACTTCAGCTAATCAGTTTTGTTCAATGCAAACAATTATTTTTCATAGGTTCAACATCCAGCTGTGCAAGAAAACATAAGAATCTGACGTATCTTTCGCTACTGACCTACTATATTGTTGTTAAATATAGAAAACATTTTACAAGTAACTTTTATTCTAAATCTTGAATCTTATTCTTGAAACTAAAATGATCAACTAAAAAGTGTGACGCACCAAAAGTGGCCCGTATTCAAATTAATTTGAATACTAATTTGGTTATTATTGTTATCCATACATTTTCAAAAAATCATGAATCTTTACATTTATTATTATTATTATTTTATTATTATTATTATTATTATTATTATTATTATTATTATTATTATTATGTTTTTTTATTATTCAAATAGCCAAATTCTGACTGAGGAAAGTAAAATGTGCTAACTAGTTAGTTATTTGCTTAACAAATGACAATAGACTACAGTTTTTAATTTAAAATTTTAATGAATTCCTATTTTCTTACCCAATGAAATATGATGACATGATTTTTTTTCATATTTCTTTATTCTAAATCTTTAGGAATATTTTTTTTTGGTATATAAAAAAGTGTGTTTATGATGTGTGTTTATGATTGTGCTTAAAATATCACTAAAATGCAGTATTTAAATCTCATAATTTAATAGAAAATAAAGTGAATAACTGCAAAAAGGTCCACTTTTTGATAAAAAAGAACCACCCTTTTCACTGGGCTGGCTACGGGCCTGAAATGTTATACTTTTATTCAGCAAGGTTGAATTAAATTGACCAAAAGTGACAGTATAAATGCTATTTAGATTTAGAATTTAAAATGAGATCCAATATAACACTCTTTATTTGCTAAATGCCAATCTTGAACATTTTGAACAGTAGTGTATGCTAATAAACAACCTGTAATGATGTAGATAAATGTCAAAATGATAGTAAAGAGTAAAGTAAGGATCTCAACTTACCCTAGTATTTGTTTAATTATTAATGTAGGTATATGCAATGTAATGGATATAAACCTGCTCCACTGGATCTCAACCATGTGAAGCTCACACCAAATCAGAACACACTTGTGGAAAGGCTGGCTGAAAATGGACACAATGTCTGGGCTCGTGACCGTGTGCGCCAAGGGTGGACTTACAGCATCATTCAGGTATAGCCACACCATTTTTTCAGTAGAAACTAAATAAAAACAATAATTAAAAGTAAAAAAATTTGTTGTGAGTAATCTTAATTTTTTTTTGTATTTTTTAATATTTTTCGTTCAACTATTTTATTAAATAACTTCCTATTCTAAAAATATTCAGAAAATTTTGCATTTAATATATATTTCATTTCAGTTTCTGTTGGGTTTGTGTGACCTTCTTCTGATTTTGCACTTTTTAGGATATTGTGAACAAGCGCAACCCTCGTCTTGTGCCTTACAATCTGCTTGATGAAAAGACAAAAAAGACCAATCGTGACACTGTATGTGCAGCCGTGCGGACTCTGATTGGCTATGGCTACAATATTGAACCACCTGACCAGGAGAGCAGTGAGTCCACCGTCAAATTACACGCCTAATTTGTTTAGTAAATTTATAAACTGTTGCTCACATAAGCTTCTGTGGTCATTTATTTCAGGTGGTCATGGGGGTGGCAATGGCCGGAGTGATAAGATCCGTGTGTTTAGGGCAGAGAAATCCTACGCCGTGACGCAGGGTAAATGGTACTTTGAGTTTGAGGCAGTAACAGTGGGAGAGATGAGAGTTGGGTGGGCAAGACCAAGCGTCCATGCAGACAGAGAGCTGGGATCAGATGACCTGGCCTACGTGTTTAATGGCTTTAAGGTACTGACACTTTTAAATAAATGAGTATTATGAATGGCTTGTTTTGAGAAACCATGCATGAGTTGGATTTAGCCTATTACACTATGGTCTTTAAGATATTGATAAGAATGTAGACAAGTGAAGAGTTCAGATGTAAAACCCTCTAAATCCATCAGACTTCTTTTCTTGTAAATGAGTATTTTCTATCAGGCTGCTCTGATTAGGTTCAGCAGTTTTATTTTATAGGTAATAAAAGGTTTTTATTTAGTAAATAAAATACCTTTTTTTCATAAATGTCACTTTAGATAATTCTTTGGTTTTTAACAAGGTCAATTTTCTTTTGCGTCAAAACCAGCTAAAGCCACTTGTGCTTTTTATGCAAAACCCTTTAAATCCACCTATTGTGACAAGACATTGTAATTAGTTGAAAATCACTAAAGATGCAATTAGAAATTATTTTACCAAACATAAAACACATACACAAACCACCTGAAATTAAAAATACATCTGTCAAGTAAGTGGCGGTTCATTCCACTGTGGTAACCCCTGAAAAACTAGGGACTAAGCAGAAGGAAGATGAATGAATGTGCATTAATCAATAACATTAAAATTGACATTAATTAAATCTTACAATTTATTGTCATTTCTGAGATTTGAGATTAGGATTTAATGTAAGTAGAGCAATGTAAACAAGCTGGTTAGATTCAAGTAATGTACCGTAAAAACATTGTGAAACATCAATATCTGTGCATTATCTATTATAAATTATAATTATATAATTACATATAATTATATTAATAATTATACAGTAATATAAATAATGTATAGTTTTATACATATCTTTTAAAACATGCTTGCATTAGCAAATAAAACACAAGGTAGGCCTACTGGGCAAAAAGGGGATGTCTCTCAGAAGCTTTCATTGATTCATACTCAATATACTTAAGATCTTGGTCTCTTTTTCGTCTCTTGTTTATCCTCTTAGCATCCATGCGGAATTAAAGAACGGCATCTTAACTCCGTCTTTCGTGAAACAGAGTTGCTGTTTAATGTAGCTATTGTAATTCAGACTCATTTAAAGTAGCGCCGCTGCGCAAACAAACGTTATGAATGCATGTTACACTTCCGACTGTACAGTATGTTTTCTTTTTCTTATAATGCACAGAGTTTTGAGGTAAGGGACGTTTTTATCTGCCATTCCGATAGTCGGACAGGCTCATCCAGTTTATCAAACACCGTCTTTTAAAATCGAAACTGAAAGCGGAATATATCTCTTCATAAAAGCCTGCTATCAATGCGCTGCTAAATTGAAAACATATGATTCGATTCGCGTCTTCTGATTGGTTCTCGGGATGTAGGGGCTCAAAGGCAAATGGCGTTTAGCGGCTTTTGCCAACAAACTGTTATTTCTGAATAAGCTGACACTATGATTTAGATGATTTCAAACAAAACTATTTGTTGAACATGTAGTACGTGCCTAAAGCATTCACTCGATGTCATTAGCTCATTTTTGGCGGAAATGGCGTTTAGCAGCTTTTGCATCTGAACTCTTCAAGTATTAGTGGTTATTATCACAACACCAATATGATTTTAAGGTCAGACACTGCATCTGTCAGTTTTCATATTTCGGTTTTATTAGTTTGTCATAAAGTCTTTTTTCTGTCTAAGGTATAGAAAACATCAGAAATTCACATACTGTATTTACTGCATTTTAGTAATTTGTGTCTGTAGATATAATATGCAGTACATATTTATAAAGGCTGTTTTCTGCTTATTGCTATTTTTTGCACTTAATAATTAATACATTTCCAAGTCAGCTACATGTGCACACCCCAAATTACAAAAGCATGTGTTCATACATAATTTGCGTGATCATATAGACCTACAACTGTTTTTTCTACAATAAGAAATGTGAAAATACTTATTTTTGTATTGACTGTTTGCAAAAAAGATACCCAAAATCTCCAAATCTTAGATTCTAATCCTAATAACGGAAGAAAATAACGTAATAGCTTCTATAATATTAAATAAATAACTTATATAATATCTATAATACTTACACTGAAACAAATAATAAAAACAACTCATGTTTACAAAAAAATGGCCTCATTTGAAATATTTAAACATAAAACTTAAAACAAAAAAACTTTTACTACAATAAAAGTGTTTGCAAATATTTAGGTAATTAATCAACTGTGGAACTATGGTGATTAATTATTAGTTATTTTTACTCCCCAGCAGTATCTTGCGTTAAAAAAAAATTAGTACTGTTTTAATTGGATCATTTTCTGATTTTAACTTATAGTCTCAGCGTTGGCACATTGGAAATGAGCCGTTTGGCCGGCAGTGGCAGTCTGGTGATGTGGTTGGCTGCATGATAGACCTGACAGAGCAGAACATCATGTTTACTCTGAATGGAGAGATGCTCATCAGTGACTCTGGGTCTGAGATGGCATTTAAAGACATTGAGATCGGTGAAGGTGGGAGACAGAAAGAAGAATCAGAATGAGACATTTGTTGCAGTGACATTTAATAATATGTGTTTTCTGCTCACCAGGCTTCATCCCTGTGTGCAGTCTGGGTATGTCCCAGGTGGGTCGTATAAACCTTGGGCAAAATGTGAGCAGCCTGCGGTACTTTACAATCTGTGGACTGCAGGAAGGTTTTGAGCCGTTTGCTATCAACATGAAGAGAGATATTACAATGTGGTTCAGTAAGAGCTTGCCCCAGTTTGTGCCCGTTCCAACAGATCATCCGCATATTGAGGTAAAAAAGCACCAAATATGCATATGTTAATAATTCATCTTCTTCATCCTTCATCCTCCTTAGTTCATCCTTTTCATGCCAGTGTTTTATTTACCAAAATAAAAGAATTAAAGATCATTTGTTGAAATCATTAATTGAAATATATCTGTTTGGAAAACTTAATAAAGAAATTTCATTTCATTATTTCATTAAAATATTGTTATTTTATTTCACTATTCAACTATTGGGTTTTGCTGTATTTTTATTTCATTAAGATTGTTTTGTATCCTTGATCATTTTATTATTAATACTGTCAATATTTATAATAGGCAGTGTGGTCAGGATTTGCTGGGGAGGGTTTAAAAATATAGAAAAAATTAATCTCCATCTAAATACGGTAATGATATTTGCAGAGATGGAAAAAGTACACACATCCTTTAATCAGTTATAGATACTCATGTTTAAAACGACTCTGGTAAAAGTACTGACTACACTTGTGTTGTCTTATTTTTCTCTTTTTTTATGTTTTTCTCTTCTTATAACACATTTTTTATCTGTTTTTATCTGTTTTTTTTTTTTTACCTTATTTATTATTTGTTTTTATTTTCTTATACTTGTCTCTTTTATTTCTGTTTATGTTTATGTAAAGCCACTGTTTATGAAATGTGCTAAATAAATAAACTTGCCTTGCCTTATATACTCAAGTAAAGAAGTATGGCCTAAAATATGTACTTAAGTAAAAAGTATTCATTACTACTACCTGTTTTAGTTTCTCGGTGGTAACTACACCACACATCATGTATACATCTATACAATATAACTTATATTTCTCACTTTTTTGTGCAAATGTTATTGCAGCTGCAAAGTAGTCAAGCAACAACACTCTACAATATTGTCCATCAACATAAAAAGTTGCCTTGTTTAAAAACAGATTTAAAAATATACGGATATCTGTGTAAAAATGTAAGGAGTAAAAGTAAAAAGTTGTAAGAAAATAAGTAGTGGAGTAAAGTACTGATACCAGAAAAATCTACGTAAGTACTGTTAGGTCCTGTGTGGGACCTGTTTGTTGTGGTTCTTTTTGGTGATTTTGAAAGCCTGCATGGTTGCTGATTTGTGGGTGGGTCATCTAACCTGAGACCCATTATGTGGTGCCTATAAAGAGTCCAACATCCAAATCCAAATAATTTCTCTTTTCAATTTACCTGGTCCGCATCGCCTCTCTTAAATTATTATAATTTTGAGCCGGTTATAACAGTAGAGTAAATAGTTTTTTTAATTAGAAATATTTAAAAAAATTACAAAAAGTTGCTACATTTGATCATTTTACAACTGCCAAGTTTGATTAAATGTGAATTTTCTTGCCACTAACCTCTCTTAAAAATGTACTTTTTTCACCAAAAGACTAGGGCATAGAATAAGAAGGCAAAATGAGATGCTGCATCTGTCTCGGGCCCTTTTCATTTTTGTTTTCTTCAATAGGTGTCCCGTGTGGATGGAACAGTGGACAGCGCTCCCTGTCTGAAACTGACTCACAGGACATTCGGATCTCAGAATGCCAACACAGACCTTTTGTTCTTCAGACTCAGTATGCCGATCGAATTCCACGAAACATTCAAGGTGCCAGTGGGAGCTTCACCCCTCACACGAACCCTCACTATCCCTGAGGATGAGACTCTTGAGGTGGATCCCGAATCTGAATTCGAGCTCCTGAAGAAGTCAGCCACTCGTAAGGAGCAAGATGAGAAAGAAAAAGAGCCCTCCGTCCCGAAAGAGCTTCCTGGAAGCAAAGAGACTGAGAATGAGAAGGACACCACCACAGAGAAGAGCAAAAAGAGAGGGTGCGAGAAGATAGATGCAAGATTTTTTTTGATCTGTAATTTTGACTTCTGATTCTGAAATGGCTATATTTCTCTGCCTTTCCAGGTTTTTTTCCAAAGCAAAGAAGGCAGCTTTTATCACCCCACCGCCAGTGGTTCCAACAATGCCTCGTCTGATGGAGGATGTTGTCCCAGATGATCGAGACGATGTTGAAATTATCTCAAACACAACAACCGTATGGATGAAATCTTGTATCACTTGCAGAATTTCATCTTAAAAGATCTATTTATCATGGACTGGGTGATAGTGATGCATGGTTTGGGTTTTTTTCCAACCCGTGGGTCCTGCTTTTATGAAATTATTTGACCCGCTCTGCACCACTGTATGTATTTTTACAACCTGCCTTGTGAACAGACATATAGGCAGTGTAATGCAAATTAAAACAGCCTTTATTTAATCCTGAAAGTGCTTGGAAACATCGCCCTTTAAGCTGGAAACAACAAGAAAGTGCTCGTTTTGTGCCTTTCGTGTTTGTATAGACCATTTCAATGTGGTCATGAACATTTCCTGCTTGTTATCAAACTATTTTATAACTATAACACGAGGCAATTCAATCATAACTTAATGTTAAAACAGCTATCATAACATTATTTATCTTTATGTGGCTCTTTTTAGATTCTCGGAAGCTGTTGAAATTTAAAATAAAAACAGGAAAAACATTAGGATCATTGTTATTGTTTACGTCCCTCAAAATGGTCTATATTTTTTCACACGAGTTGCACATGCAGCCGCTATTGCTGTTGTCTCATGTTGCAACTATTTCAGAAAACCGGTTCCAAACATTAGATTTAGCAGCGTTTATTTTTTCTTTTAATGATGTAAATTTCTGACCTCAGTTTCTCCCACACCTTCACTTTTATTTCTGTTTTTGTGGCTGGCAATGGAAGCTGCTTGGCTACTTTGCTATGTATTAGGCCTTCATATTGTAACCTTATCAAAGAACTTATTAAAATATGAAAATAGATATTGCTAAATAATAATATAGGCTATTAAATTGGCTCTTTTATTTTGTTTTTAATGACCGACCCTGCAAATAAAGTGATTTCTTTACCCAACCCGACCCGCGCATCACTACTGCATGAAAGAAATTATTATAAGAAAGAATTATTATACAGTTTAGACTTTCAGTCAACTCGTAGTGGCTATAATACCAGTTTTTGGCTATTTTTCACGTTTAAATGTTCTGCAGAAACAAAGGAAATAAGAGCAATATTCAGGTCTTTTGTAGAGCATGTTCACACTTAAGAAATTAAATTATTATGGGGTTGGATTACCTATATTGTTTGGTGTTCTGGGTAACATTGATGCATTGCCAGTTAGTTTAACCATAACATCTGCTACTAATATTTTTAATGAAAGCTACAATTGATGTACTGTATTTTAAAAATAAGACATTTCATTTAAATTGATCATTGAAGTCAGAAAGAAATCTTTAATCTGTGACTTCAGTTTATGATAGTGTTTGTTATGTCTAAATGAAATTCTTCTTTTCATCCCACCAGTATTATTATTCAGTGCGGGTGTTTGCCGGACAGGAGCCCAGTGGAGTATGGGTAGGCTGGGTCACTCCTGATTACCACCTGTACGACCTTCACTTTGATCTTTGTAAAGTCCGAAACGTAACTGTTACAGTTGGGGACGATAAAGGCAACATTCATGACAGGTAAGATCATAATTCATAATAAGATTCATCAGATTCATAATAACACATACAGTTGAAATCAGAATTATTAGCCCCCCTGAATTATTAGACCCCCTGTTTATTTTTTTCCCAATTTCTGTTTAACGTAGAGAAACAGAGATTTTTTTCAACACATTTCTAAACATAATAATTTTTTGAAGTAACATACATTTATTTTATCTTTTCCATGATGACAGTACAGAATATTTTACTAGATATTTTTCAAGATGCTTCTATTCACCTTATGCCATTGGAGTCTTTTTGCCTCGAGACTTCCGGTCTCATTCACTTCCATTCATTTTTAGACATTAAAAACAGCTCGGTTTGCTGCTTGATGTTGCAAACTGATGTTTTCTTGTTATATAATTCTACTTTGTCTGTATAGTCATGAAAACACCTGCGTGTAGAGCAAGTAGTTTGACCGTTTTGTGCCGTTTATTATTCCTAGTCATTTCTCCTATAGGCAGCTGAGTCGGAAGTTCTAAAACAATCGCAAATACGATCGCACTTCCGCATCGAAGAATAAGGTCAATACAGCTTAAAGCGACATTTAAAGGCTTAACTAGGTTAATTAGGTTAACTAGGCAGGTTAGGGTATTAGGCAAGTTATTGTATAATGATGGTTTGTTCTGTAGACTATCGAAAAAAAATAGCTTAAAGGGGCTAATAATTTTGACCTTAAAATGTTTTTGTTTTTTTTGTTTTTTTATTAAAAACAGCTTTTATGCTAGCTGAAATAAAACATATAAGACTTTCTCCAGAAGGAAAAATATTATCAGACATACTGTGAAAATTTCCTTGCTCTGTTAAACATCATTCGGGAAAAAAATCAAAGGGAGGCTAATAATTCTGACTTCAACTGTATGTTTACACCTAAGCCATTATATAACCTGAAATAAATCATATTGGAAGTCACTTTATATGTCCCAGCACAGCTTGTGTCTCTCCTTTACTTTCCTCAGTGTCAAACGCAGTAATTGTTACATGGTTTGGGGAGGAGAGTTTAGCAGCTCACAGCAAACACGGATCAGTCAGGAGGACTTTGTGATTGGTTGTTTGGTGGACTTGGACACAGGACTAATGACCTTTACAGCCAATGGGAAAGAGATCAATACTTTCTATCAGGTGAGATTAACGGAGATAAAGTTTTCAGTATCACATGGCGTAGACTACTAGCATTAGTTGTATTGCTTAACTGCTATTCATACATTCTCTACTGATGATGATAATAATAATAATAATAATATATTTTATTTATATAGCGCCTTTCCAGAGCTCAAGGACACTTTACAAAGAATGCTACAAAAAGAGATAATACAAGCAGATAAATGTAGACAGCATTAGATACACAAACATACAGGAAGTCAAATATAACAAACTGGAAATACAAAAACAAGACCTAAGAGACAAATGAGCAGAGTGCAGGTGGATCAAATAAAGTGGTCAGTTTGTCAGGTAAGAAGTGAAGTGTTCAGAAAATAAGTGAGTAAAGATTTGAATTCTGAGATATTATTAACAGAATAGAGTGTTACGTGTTTAAGTTGTTAAGATATTAAAGAGGATGAAACGTAACAATCAGTGAGTCTACTGATGCTGGATGAAAGAGAATACAACGACCACTTATTAAGTGAAACAAATTAAGTATTTAATATTCAGTGAGTGTCAGACAATGAATAGAGAATGCATTATAAATGTAATGTTAAATAATCGAATTAAAGAAAATAGGAGTGTTGCCAAACAAAGAAATAAATATAACAAAACGATCTAACTAAACCCCAACCGACTAAACTGACTAACCAAAGAAAAATGCAGAAACAAAACCGTAATCTTCAGCACGTAGCTTAACTAAACTTCATAACCTCAAAACAAAATTACACATGTGGCAACGCCTCCTTAAACTAACTAACAAATAAATATTCTAAACTGCTCACATTACTAGAGTTCTCGTAAAGTACACACTGTTAGCCATTAGCAAAACAAAATCTCATATAATCCAATTCTCACAAAGATCGTTCAACTTCTCCCTAGATAATAAACTGAGCTGCACAAGCATATCTAATAAAGCAGTCTCTTAATAAAGAGAAAACTAGAACACAGTAAATCGTAAGCAAAACACAGATGAACAGGCTGGCCGACACAAGTGAGGAGACTGGCTGTGAGCCAAGCGCTCCTCAAGAACAGCGCAAGCGCACTGCTTTTATACGGAGCGGACCCGGTTCTGATTGGCGTGTCGATGTTGATTGACAGCTCCTTGGACCATTGGTTTCGCACCTAGAACCAGCACATGACACACAGCGGAAAAAAAAGAGAAGAGCATGCAAAACAGAACAACCAAAACATACGTGAAACGTAACAGCGTGGTAGAGAGTTCCAGAGTTTGGGTGCAATAGCACTAAAAGCTGATTTAATGACCATAGTTTCCACAGTTGAAATGGTGTTTGAAACAGAAGGAATGCATTTTTTGACATTTCATTTTCTAAAAGAAAAAGCATAATCTTACATACATTAAATGTGACATTAAACTGTTTTTCAGGTGGAACCCAACACTAAGCTTTTTCCTGCTGTGTTTTGTTTGCCCTCAAGCCAGAACATGATACAAGTGGAACTTGGCAAACTGAAGGTCACTATCACAGAGATAAATTGCCGATTTTTAAAAATTATTATTTTTTTTAACAATATTGTATAACAATTTCTATTATCTTCATGTGAAATTCCTTTCTTTATCCAGAACATTATGCCCATCTCAGCAGCCATGTTTCGCAGTGACTGTAAGAACCCGGTCCCTCAATGTCCTCCCAGGTTGGATCTTCAGATGCTGACTCCTGTCATATGGAGCCGGATGCCCAATCACTTTTTGTCGCCTGAAACTGGCCGCGTGAGTGAGAGACAGGGCTGGAAAGTGCAATGCATGGAACCACTCGTTATGATGGCACTACATATTCCTGAAGAGAACAGGTAATACATGTATATGAAATTATCACCCTCTATATCTACCTTTCAACACTGTCGTGAAGAGACAACTCAAAAAAGGTCTTGATCTTTTGACATTTTTAAGGTAATTGGACTATAAGAAAATCAAATAAATACCTCAAAACTTTCTAAAAACATATTATATTGATGCTAATCTGCCAAAATGACACGTTGTGGAATGTGCCACTTTATTAAGTCTCTGCAGAAGATCAGCATATACTTTTACATTACAGTCTTTTTATCTCCACCCACTGATTTACAATAATGTATGTAAATAACAAAAGAAACCAAACAATAAAAAACTTCCAGTGCCAAGTTGTGGAAAAACACACTTTTTGCATTGCCTTCCTTCTTAACACAACGTGAGGGGATGAAAAGTTCCAGACTGGTCAGTGAGTATTTTGTTTACAAAAAGCCAAAATTTCACACCGGATTTTCATAAGGATTGAAACTAAAATGCTGTGCTCTCTGTACTGAACCTGACAGTAAAGTCACACCAGACTTTATTACATGGTTAATATAGCTTTATCATGTGGTTACAATCTTTGATATCCACTTAGTATTCATTCAGGTCTAAGCTAAATTACAGAAGCGCCCACCTATGACACATAGACTGTAAATCAGACTTGTAGAAGTTTAAATCAATGACACACAGCTGACGTTCCAAACTTTGGGAATTAATCTTAGAAGAAGAGCTGAAAATATTTAAATATGCAAAACTGTCACGCAAGAGGAAATTTAGTTCTAAGTCTACAATCTGAAATGATTAGTAAGTAAATCACCTACATTATTAGGATTAGTAAGTAAAATTTATTTACAGAGCACCTTTTACAGACAAAATGTCACAAAGTGTTTTACAGTAAAAAGATAACATGCATATCAAAACAGATTGTCAGCTGTAGAAATACCACAGAAATTTTACAACAGCCAAAAAACAGCCAAACCATATTGTTAATTCTTGTGAACTTCTTGTCTGAAAAGATGTGTCTTTTTTAATGTGTCTTATTTTAATGTAATCTTATTTTATGTGTGATATTTTGTAATATATTTATGTTAAGAAAATGAATGAAAAACTACCTTTAAATCATAAAGTTCTTTATGTAAATGAATAAAGGGTCCTCAGAGCATAGTACAAACTTAAAAGTAAAGTGAGTTCATGATCCCTTTAAAGGAGACATTTTTAACTAAGCGAATAATATACAGTTGAGGTCAGAAATATTAGCCCCTGTTTATTTTTTCCCCCAATTTCTGTTTAACCCTAACCCTAAACATAATAGTTATAACTCATTTCTAATAACTGATTTATTTTATCTTTTCCATGATGACAGTAAATAATACTTTACTAGATATTTTTCTAGACATTTCTATACAGTTTAAAGTGACATTTAAAGGCTTAACTAGGTTAATCAGGTTAACTAGGCAGGTTAGGGTAATTAGACAAGTTATTGTATAACGATGGCTTGTTCTGAGACTATCTAAAATTATAATAATATATAATTTTGACCTTAAAATGGCTTTTAAAAAATTAAAAACTGCTTTTATTCCAGCCAAAATAAAAACAAATAAGACTTTTTCTAGAAGAAAAAATATTATCAAACATATTGTGAAAATTTCCTTGCTCTGTTGAACATAATTTGGCAAATATTTAAAAAAGAAAAAAAATTAAAAAGGGGGCCTAATAATTCTGACTTCAACTGTACATTTTGAAATAAAGTCTGAAATCCATTCATAAGCAAATGTCTGGTTCTTCAGGTGTATCGACATCCTGGAACTGTCTGAACGCACCGACCTGATGAAGTTCCATTACCACACACTGAAACTGTATGGCTCGGTTTGCGCTCTGGGCAACAACCGTGTCGCACACGCCCTCTGCAGCCACGTGGACGAATCACAGCTCTTTTATGCCATCGAGAACACGTACCTTCCCGGACCGATCCGCAGCGGCTACTACGACCTGCTCATCTCCATGCACCTGGAGTCTGCCAAACGCAACCGTCTCATGACCAATAAGGAGTTCATTGTACCCATGACTGACGAGACTCGAAGCATCACCCTTTATTCGGATGCTGAGAAGGCCCATGCTTTACCTGGTGTCGGACTCACCACATGTCTGCGCCCCAAACTGCACTTTGCTCCAACTGGGTTTGTGGGCACTAATGCAGACCTTTATACCCTGAGCCCCATGTTACCTCTTCAGGTAGGTGATAAGAATGAGGTTGAGATTGATTAGTTGAAGTTGATGGAATGAATATTGTGCTAATATTATACAAAATGCTCGATTTGTCAATTCAAGTCTATTTGTATGGCTCTTTTCACAATAATTATTGTTTCAAAGCAGATTTGTTTGTTTATTATCATCACAAAATTTGGTCCATAGTAGTAGGCATTAAATGAAAGTTGCAATAGGTTGTCCCGTTGTATTTTGACGTTTATTTGAGTGAACATTAGTCTTGAGGACAATATATATATATATATAGTTGGAATATTGCTCTATAATTCCCTGGGCCCTGGGTTGCACAAATATGTTCTATAGGTTATACATTGCTACCCAAGGGAACACATCAGGTGCTCTGCATGTGGTTTCTTGGGACTAAAGACCCATTTTATAATCACAGAAGAAGAAGGCGGGTTGTCTCCCTGTCAGCTTTTCTGCACCGTCTGTTGTTGCCCTTTTCTGCATAGAAGAACCGAACCAGTTAAATGCACATGCTTTGAGACCTCCATAGGCCCCAATATGTTTTCATATATGGTTATTTTCTTTTTGTCCAACATAGCTCCTTCTGCAAAATGCTTCATTAGTTTGCAAAACACATCTCACTCAAAGGAGAGTTTCGGTTAACATATCACTTGGCAAGGCATACAAAATATTTCCAATAAAGAGTAAAGAATGATTCATGCAAATGATTTAATATATCTTTATGCAAAGCACACATAACATATTTCTAATAAAGAATAAAGGATAACTTTAATGAGAAATGAAAAAAAAAATTTTATTCTATTTTCTTACAATATATAGGGTGAGACTTGATGCTTGCTTTGTTCTAATGGTATTCTTATATTTTTTTCTATTAGACTTTTTTTCTATTTGCTGTTTTGGCTTTAATTTTAGTTAAAGGTTTCTTCTGTAAAGATTATAAGGGCACTTGAATTTGAAAGTAAATGAAAAAGTGAATATGAATGTGCACTGATAAATAATTTATAAAACAACACTACAATAAGCAAATAAAATGGATAATTTTGATTTCATGTTGTCTTTGGTTAAAACTGTAAAGCTAAAACAAAAACTACAGTAAAAACATAAATTGTTAATAAAAAATAAAATAAATAGTAAAGTATTTATTATTAATAACCAGTGATTTTCAAGTATTGCTCTTAAAATATATAGATTTTTTAAATATTGTTTATTGGTTTTAATATGCAAGAAAAATAGATTTGTAAAAATAAAACAGTTGAGACACTCTGTAACAAAGGTCAAATACAATAAGAAACATTTGTTTTCAATATTTAAATATAATAAACTGGTAAGAGATACTGTCCAAGTGCACTGAGTAGAGAAAAACAAAACAAAACAAAAAAATTTTATAAAAAGAAATTCAGCAGTGAAAATAATAAATTTAACAACAAAAATGCATTTTAAATAATTATTTTATTATAATTGATTATTCGTTTAATAATTAATAATACATATTTTTATATAACTACCTGTAATCTACATAAAATACATTTTAAATTAGAAATTTATAAAATAAAAAACTGTAAATATAAAAATATTGACTGATAAAAAGGTTTACGTTTGAATAATCACAAAAATGTTTACATTTTAAATAAAAAAATATTAGAACTAATATCAATAATAATAAAATTTACTAAAATAACACTTAAATTGTGTATTTTCACTGTTGTGATTCTCTTTTTCTGTGCTGTAGATGCTTAAAGATCATGCCCTCAGCATGCTTACAGAAGCTGTGCAGGATGGTGGCCAGGCCATACGGGATCCCGTAGGGGGCAGCGTTGAGTACCACTTTGTACCCATCCTGAAGCTCATTAGTACCCTTCTCATTATGGGTGTGTTTGATGACGACGACGTCAAGCACATCCTGAAGCTGATTGAACCCTCCGTCTTCAGCAGTGACGGCGAGACTCCAGTTGAGGAAACTGGAGATCCTGAACAGCAGCTGGTCTGCAAAGAGGAAGGAGCGGAGGTAAAAGAGCAAGAGGAACCAGCAGACGATGGAAATGATGGAGAGCTGCCAGATGAAGGAATGGGAGAGGAAGAAGAGCTTGAGGAAGAGGAGGAGGAGGAAGATGAGGAGTATGAAGAGGAGGTGAAAAAAGAAGAGGATGAACATGCTGCCGAAAAAACAGACAGAGAGAAAACTACAGATGGAGAAGCTGAGAAGGAAATGGGTGCAGCAGAAGCTGAAGTGAAGGAGGAGGAGGATGTTGGAGAAGGACTGCTGCACATGAAGCTTCCAGAGTCTGTTAAACTCCAGGTGAAGTACTGCTGACACCATGTTAGGATTTCTTAATGATGCACCAAGCTTGATTTTGATATATATACTGTATATATATATATATATATATATATATATATATATATATATATATATATATATATATATATATATATATATATATATATATATATATTTTTTTTTTTTTTACAAGCAAATCGACTGAATTCGATTTCTGATTTTTCTTTTAAATTTCATTGTTGATTCTTATTGAAGGAACACTCCCCATTTTTTGGAAATAGGTGCTTTCTACAAGTCCTCTAAAGTTAAACAGTTTTACCATTTTGTAATCCAGTCAGCACTTTTAGCTTAGCTTAGCATACAGTAGATCATTGAATAAGATTAGACCATTAGCAACCTGATCACAAAATTTTCTTTACAGTTTTGGATAATTTTCCCATTCAAAGCTTGACTCTTCTGTAGTTATATTGTGTACCCTAGATTGATGAAATATGAAAAGTTGCTATTTACTAGGCTGATTAGGCTAGACCTCAATCTGGCGTAATACTTTCCATTAGCAACTTTTCAATTTTTGTCAGTTTTAGTACACAACGTAACTACAGAAGACTCAAGCCTATCAAATAGGAAAACTATAAAAACTCTTGATTTTTTTGTTCAAGATGATAAAGTTCTAATCTGATTCAATGATCTACTGTATGCTTCAATTATTTATGCTTCCAGACCCGGAAAGCAGCTTAATGAATTCAAAAATGTAAAATGAGCCTATTTCCAAAAGAGTGGAGTGTTTCTTTTAGATTATATCATTTCAAAACGTATGACTTGACTTTAGCTTTGTGAATTTATGCTTTATAAAACCTTACATGTATAAAACCAAAATGGTAGACACACCAACTTTTTTGGTAATAGGTGCGTTCTACAAGTCCTCAAAAGTGAAATAGTTGAGTTTTACCATTTTTTAAATACAGTCAGCTACCAGGAGTACTTTTAGCTTAGTTTAGCATAGATCATTGAATCGGATTAGACCATTAGCATCTGGCTCAAAATATGATTGAAGAGTTTTGATCATTTTTCCTATTCAGAGCTTCACTCTTCTGTAGATACATTGTGTACCAAGACTGATGAAATATGTTGCTATTTACTAGGCTGATAAGGCTAGGAGCTCAATCTGGTGTAATACATTCCATTAGCAACTTTTCAGTTTTCGTCAGTCCCAGTACACAATGTAACTACAGAAGAGTCAAGCTTTGATTAGGAAAATGATCAAAACACTACAGAATTGTTTTTATAAGTGAGATGCTAATGGTCTGATCTGATCAAATGATCTAAGCTAAAAGTGCTCGTCCAGACCATAGACTTAGATGAGTTATAAAAAAAATTCAACCCCCTCACAGTTGTCATGAAGGTTAATCATGGCTATATGCACCGAAGCCATCATTTGTACCAGGCTGTAAGCATGTTTTTATCAGCTGTAAAAATGGCCAATTTCCCATTGCAGTCATAAATGACCTGGACTTCCTGGAGCCAGCCCCCCAAGGCGAGTCGATGAATTGCAGTTTTAGTTACTTCCATATTGGCTTCCCGAGGGAGAGCGGGAGGTTGCCCCTTGGTCCAGACCCAGAAGTGGAGTGTTTCCTTTAGATTTTATCATTTCAAAATGCAAAGAAAAAACAATGATTTGTGAATTTATGCTTTTAAAATTCATAAGCTTATATAAAACCTTAAACATGTATAAAATCAAAATGGTAGACAGGCTGAATAAAAATCTGGAATAACAGTGCTTCCTTGGTGTGTAGAGTGCTATTTCAGAATCTGAATCTGAGAAAATATTATATTTACTTTTCTGAAGGCAGTAAGTTTATCTTAGAGAAACTTTAATATAACCTAATTATAAGAATACATTTGTACTCTAGTATTAGATCAATATTTTCTGCACAAATATCCTGCTCAAATTTTTTTTTAAAACATGTAAAACGTCAAGTAATATCCTCTATTATGAAAACTCAAAGTCTTATGCTTACACTCTTTTCATTTAATGTTGAAAAGTCATGGAACCAGAGGTGGGAAATAATTGAAGGTTAATATTTGTTCAAATTGTTAAAGTTCTGTTTTTCTATGGGTGCTTTGCCATTCCCCAAACAAACACTGTCTAATGTCTAGTCGATCAGTGCATCTCTAGTATTTGTCCAGTTTTTTTAACCCCTTTTCTGTCTTTCTTATCCTTAGATGTGTACTCTCCTGCAATATTTCTGTGACTGTGAGCTGCGTCACAGAGTGGAAGCCATCATCGCTTTCTCTGACAAGTTTGTTAACCAAGTACAGACTAATCAGAGACAGCGATATAATGAGCTCATGCAGGCTTTCACAATGAGTGCAGCAGAAACGGCCCGCAAGACTCGCGAATTCCGCTCCCCTCCACAGGAACAGGTAGTGTAGAGGCACAATAAAGAGAAATGTATCCTTTTTATTAACTATAAATTAATTAATTAAATAATTAATTAAATTGATCAAAGTGAAATTAAAGACAACTATAATGTTACAAAGATTAAGATTTTAAATTTCAAATGCCTTGTGTGCAATTGATCAGAGAAAAAAGTCCATCAAAATATTGAGCAGCTTTAAAATATTTCTTGAGCAACAAACCGTTATATCAAAATGGTTTCAGATGGATCATGCAACGCAAAAGGCTTGTGTAAAAACTGCCAAGCCACACCATCACACAATAAATTAAATGTAAAAAATTACTAGAACAATTTAAAATGAAAAAGTATTATACAATATTAAGATTTTACTATATTTTTACATTTTGAACTTTAATATAGATTAAGATTATATATAACAGTATGACTGTTCTTATTGTATTTTTGATAAACAAAAATGCAGCCTGTGTTTAAAAGAAACTTCTGAAAATTTTAACCAGGATATATGTTACGTTACAGGTAAACATGTTGATGAACTTTAAGAACTGTCCAGAGGAAGAAGATTGCCCCGTTCCCGAGGATGTCCGGAATGGCCTGCTAACATTTCACCATGACCTTTTAGCTCACTGTGGTCAGTTTTACCAAACAAATGAACCTAGTTTCAATGATCATGCTGTCTCAGTTTATCACGAACACTTGTATCATTAGGACTCCAAGTCAATGGTTGGCCGACAGGTATTAGAGTATCAGTCGTTTTTCCTTTTTCAGAGGTATATGGACTAACAATACCTACTGTAATAGTTAATTCCTACACACAGCCAAAGAAAGTTCATGCCAATGTGCCTCTAGTCTTGAAGCTAGCTGAGATGCTGCTATTTGTGGTCACAAATTATTTCTCATTTTTTTAGAATACATGTGGCCATATTGATATCAGCCGATGAATGCTAATTTTTTAATGTACTCATTGTCAGTTCAATATCAAAACTTGCCTGATATCTTTAATCCAATGAATTATATGTTATTTCTTTTTTATTATTTTGCTGGTATTTAGATTTTGGATTACAGGTATTTGCATTTTGTTAATTTTCAGTGACTTGGTTGCTTAATTTATTAAATTCAATTCATCTTTATTTGTATATCGCTTTTACAATGTGGATTGTGTCAAAGCAGCTTCACATAGAAGATTATAGTGAATTTTTGCGTTTTTTTGTCAGGCTGTAGATTTTATTCTTGTAAAAGAAAGTTGGCCATAGAAAAATAGTGCATTAATAAAATTCAGATATCAGTTCAATCATTCCAGAAGTTAAGGTATTAAAATAAAATCAGTCGTTTACTTTCTGTGTATGCCTTTTGATTTTGGAGTCATGCTAAAAAAAATAGAGTTATATGTATCGCCTAATACATCAACTTGTCAGTTAAGAGTTATATTGGTGCATCTCTAATAATGTATTTTCTGTCTGCAATAGGTGTGCATATTGAAGAGGAGGAACAGGAAGAAGAGGTGGACACTTCTCTCAGTGGGCGCCTCCGCAGACTGATAGGAAAAAGTTAAAAGCTTGAGAAAAAAGCCAGAAGCTGAGCCTGAGCCTGAAGAAGATAAAAAACCAAGTAAAATATTTTTGTCACTTAATATACAGGATCTCATTATATTTTCCCAGTCATAATCCTTTTTTTTATCTTTGCTCTTGTATTACAGATACTCTGCAGGAACTGATCTCCCACACCATGATCCACTGGGCTCAGGAGTCTTTCATCCAGAACCCTGAGCTGGTGCGCCTCATGTTCAGTCTGTTACATCGGCAGTACGACGCCTTGGGTGAGCTGATCCGAGCTTTGCCCAAAGCCTATACCATCAACGCTGTTTCTATACAAGACACAATGGAGCTCCTGGAGTGTCTGGGACAGATACGCTCCTTGCTCATCGTTCAGATGGGACCAGAAGAGGAGAGGCTGATGATCCAGAGTATCGGGTAAGTGAAAAGTCACACTAATAGAAGGTGCAAATCCAATAGATACCTTTTGCTTACACTGCTGGAGTTTCTCTTTCAGAAATATTATGAGCAACAGGGTATTTTACCAGCATCCCAACCTGATGAGAGCTCTGGGAATGCATGAGACAGTCATGGAGGTTATGGTGAACGTACTTGGAGGTGGAGACTCCAAGGTATATTTTAACGTGATGTTAGCATATTAGAAGGTCATAAATTGAGAAATCCAAATTCCATTAATCTTTTGACATAAAAGAGGCCATTATGCTATAAAACATCATGTAAGTTGCAGAACTCAAAGCTTTCTTGTTAGTCTAAAAAAAATGCTTATATTGAGAAAATCCGCTAAAATGACAGCTTGTGGAACGAACCATTTTAGTATATAAATTATAGCTAAACTCAGACTCCGGAAAAAAGATCTGCTTTTAAGTTTTGATACTTTTTTCATGTGGTTTAATATTTAAAAAGTTCATGACCCCTTTAAAAATGTGAAGAACCAATTTGGATAAGAAGATTGTTGAACAGTTTGCTTTTCATTTGCTCTTTGCAGGAGATCAGATTCCCTCGAATGGTCACCAACTGCTGCCGTTTCCTGTGTTATTTCTGTCGTATCAGCAGACAGAATCAGCGCTCGATGTTTGATCATCTGGGCTACCTCCTGCAGAACAGTGGCATCGGGCTGGGTAAAGCCAGATTCATACTAAAACTCATCTTTATGTGCTTCCATTTCAACAGTTGTTCATATTTTTTTTGGAAAAAAAATGCACCTGGTTCGAACTGAATTGTTAAGAGAAAAAAAACTCCAAACAGGTCCAATTGGCATATAAGCCTACTATTATTACAATTACACTCATGATTCATGTTAATTAGGCTACCACTAGTCCTAAATAAAAATGTTTAATGTATATTTTAGTTCCCCTCACCTCACAAAAGGTGCTTTCAAGAGTTTACACTTTGCTGATGATTGATTATAAAGCATGTTTGACATGCTGTCCCAGGAGTTCTTCAAGACACAGAGGTAAGAAACTGTAGTTATTTATGGTGAGTTAGGAATCGTCTGATTGGTGAATCATGCGTTATCTAATGCGGGACCAGCCGTGGTCAATCATAAACATGTGCTCCTCTCAAAATTAGTTTAGGAATAAACTTCACTTAAATTAATAGTTCACCCTAAAATAAAATGTCGCTTTTTGGGTGAATTATGTCTTTAAATTTAATAGCACACAGAAAAAAACAAAAACAAATGATAAATGTAAGCATTCAGCCAACTCTAATTATAGTGTCATTCACTTTAAACAACATTTATCATAGACATCAAGCCTAAACAAATATTTTCATTGTGAATAATAGTATACAAGTACTCAGATGTTTTTGTTTGGCAACAATCTAGATGTGTGGCTGCTTTGCACATGTTCTCCCTTCTTGAATTATTGGCTTTATATAAATCACCACAGACGATAAAAAAGTGTGACGTGTATTTCAGAAAGTACAGTATGTACTTTTGTTTAGCCCAGTAAAAAAGAATTTAATTTAAAGGCAACGTGGGATTGCAAATTGTCCCAAAAATGGAAATTATCCCAAATGTTTTGAAGAATATTCAAATTAGAGAATATTCTAATAATATATAACAATATAACTAGTAATAACTAATGATACGGACCGTGTCCTGTGTCACCATGCTAACGAGACTGCCAATTTGTTTTATAAAAAACAGGGAAACACCAAAAACGCTTTAATGTGTTATGGATTTTATTAGACTGCACAGAGCAGCATTATAACAGAAGCCTAAAATGTATTTAGTATGATAAAGCAGCACTGCTTCTCCACACAATCATGAGTAGAACAGGAAGCAATGGATTGTGGCATAATAAAAGCTCCGCTGCTTTCATGCTGCATCACACTTTCTCTTCGTCTCATTTTGCTTCAACACCTTTCAGCCTCACATTGCTTCATCCTTCTATGACAATCATTTTTGAATACTTTAGCTTACCCATGAACATGATTTCTGTAGGTTTCCCATAGGACGGTGACCACAACTCCCATGATTCACACTCAGTCACATTGTCATCAAAATAAACTTATTTTTTTTAAATATATATTTTTTTAGGGGTTTTCACCTTTATTGGGATAGGCCAGTGGGGATTGTACAAACAGGAAAGTGTGGGGAGCAGAGATAGGAGAGGGATCGGCAAAGGACCTTGAGCTGGGAATCGAACTCGTGTCGCCGCAAGTACCTCGGTGCTATGTGTCGACGCACTAACTACTAGGCTATTGGTGCGGGCCTCAAAATGTGCTTTTATTTTCTGTGACACCTTCTAGCAGCGAAAATTACACACTGTACCTTTAAATTGTATTATATTAAACTATAATTAAATATTTTTATTGTTATTTCAATTAACCAGTGTTCACTCTTTCAGGAATGCGAGGCTCCACTCCTCTTGATGTTGCTGCTGCTTCCTGTATTGATAATAATGAGCTTGCACTGGCTCTCCAAGAGCAAGACCTGGAGATGGTGCGTCAGGCTAAATGACATTTAAAAAAACTTTGTGAGCAGTTTTTCATTTTGTCCCTCTCTTTGTGCAGGTGGTGAAGTACTTGGCAGGCTGTGGTCTGCAGAGCTGCCCTATGCTCTTGTCAAAGGGTTACCCAGATATTGGATGGAACCCAGTTGGAGGAGAAAAGTATCTGGATTTCCTGCGCTTTGCTGTGTTTGTGAATGGTTTGTAAAATATATGGTTGTATCTATCTTAAAAAGTGTTTGGTTTACATACATTTAGATAATGCATTTTCTGGTTTGTTAGTCTGAGGGGTGTAATTAATTATGCATGGCTACGAATAAATATGATATAAAAATAATTTATGGTATAGCTATAACAGGCAGAAATAGAAGGCATATAAAATCAATTGCTAATACAATAGATATACTCCATTTCATTAATTTTTTCGTAATTAAAAGTTGAATATACATTGAAATTGGTCTACCAGTGATAAACAAAATCTCAGAGTTGCTCTCCAAAAAAAAAAACCAGTGCTCTCAAAATGTCCACAACATGCACTAATCTCTTCCAAGCTACAGTGATTTTGTTTGTTTGTTTGTTTGTTTGTTTTTTACAAACCAACATATGATTGTACAGAAATTGAGTTCGGAGTTATTGAAAACTTGTTTTAGGCAGTTCAGTATCAGTTCTTTCATTTGGATGACAACAAACTCATTTATTCTGCCAAGGACAAAGTGCAGTTCAACTGTTCCAACACTAAAACTCAGAAAAATGCCTTACAAGTTTTTTAGACCAGCAAGTCAGTATTGTTGTAGGTATATTAGCATTTTAGTTTTTCTAAATCAGGACAAAATTGAACTGGAGACTTTTTTAGACAACAAAACAGTTGCCACCGTGTCCATTTTAGGCCTTAACTAATTATTAGTTAAGGCCTAAACTAATTTTTCAGTCGGCTAGAACTAATTTTGACCAAATGTGTGCTTTGTGTTAGTATGACAGTATTGTGTGCACTTTAATCTTTGAAACGTTGCAGATTTTTTACATTTACAAACAGCTGTTTTAGATACTGCTTATAAGGTTATAACCAAAAAAGCACTTTAAATTCAATTCTGTAGTTTTGCAACATTTCATATGACATTCACCATTCAGGAGAGAGTGTGGAGGAGAATGCTAATGTGGTGGTCCGGCTGCTGATCAGGAGGCCTGAGTGCTTTGGTCCTGCACTGAGAGGAGAAGGGGGCAATGGTCTGCTCGCTGCCATTGAAGAAGCCATCAAGATCTCAGAGGACCCTGCAAGAGATGGACCCACTGTTAAAAAAGACAGACGCTTTCCGATGTAAGTGCAAAGCATTTCTTTATCACTATTTGATATGTACATTATATACAGAATCATATAGTTAAATGCTTTGGAATACCCATTATCCCAATTTTGTTTGTAGGTAGGGTCTGTTAAATTTTTTAAAATGATTCTTATTCCTTGTTTTTTCAGGTTTGGAGGTGAGGAGCAGCATGAGGAGAACAGAGTGCACTTGGGAAATGCCATCATGTCATTTTACTCAGCTCTTATCGATCTGCTGGGTCGCTGTGCTCCAGAGATGCATGTAAGTGTGTTTATATGTAAATGTTTGAGTGATGTCACTGAATGGGATCGGATTTGATTAAACATCTTGTACTTTCTTTCTGTTTGCACAGTTGATCCAGGCTGGTAAAGGTGAAGCTTTGAGAATTAGGGCTATTCTTCGGTCTCTTGTGCCCATTGAGGATCTGGTCGGTGTGATCAGCTTGTCAGTCCAGATTCCTGCATTTGGAAAAGGTAATGATAAGCTAAAGGAATATAATTCCCAAAGAAATATTAATATTACAAACCTGTATTATTTTTTTGGGGGGAGGGGGGGGGATGTAAAAATGATAAAAAATGATATTTTGAAAATGGTCAGACCTTAAAGGCACAGTATGTAATTTTTTTAACTAGAGGGCGTTTATTCACAACAAACAAAAGCGTGTTTGCATGACATTGTAACTGAGTGTGGAATCATGAGAGTTGTAATCTTCATTAAGTCCTACAGGACTCCTGCAGAAGTCATGTTCATATATGAACTAAAGTATTCAAAATGATATCCACACAGGACACAATCCATGTCACTAATGTAAATTGCTTATTTCTCCAGATTTAAACATTCTTTGAAACATTTGGGAGAATATAAGAACATAAGTCAGAACATAAGCAAAATACATGCTGTTAGAACACTGTTCTAGCGGTTTTTGGATATTTTAATGAAAAAGTCTTATATTGTGCCTTTAAATAAATGTTGTAATAGTTTTTTCATACTATGGAATTCAGTGGGGATCAGCAAATGTTTCATGATCAGCAAATGTTGATCATTTTGAATAAATGATCAGCAAATGTGTCAGCAAAACTTTTATTTAAATTATTTAAATATTTCAATTATGTTCAGCTGATGAGATAAATCTATTCATGTTTGGAACAATTTAGGATAAATAAATGATTACATTTGTTATTTTTTTATTGAACTATCTACTGTACTTTATAGATGGATGTTTGCATTCCTACTTCTTCTCAAATGTCTTGGCCTATTTATATTATATTACAGATAACAGCATCATTGAGCCAAAGATGTCTGCTAGTTTTGTTCCCGATCATAAAGCACCAATGGTTCTGTTCCTGGACAGAGTTTATGGCATTGACAACCAGGACTTCCTATTGCATGTATTAGAAGTGGGTTTCCTGCCTGATATGAGGGCGGCAGCTTCCTTAGACACAGTAAGATGCATACTATACCTTTCTACACTACCATTGACTACATTCAAATGATATGAGACACACTGAGCTATAGTACTTCAATGGGACAAGTATCTATTATTTCATGTTCTCTCAATATAATGCTTAATATCTTGTTCTTTCTCTAAGGCTGCGTTCAGCACTACAGAAATGGCCCTGGCTCTGAACCGTTACCTGTGCTCCGCTGTGCTACCCCTCATCACTAAATGTGCTCCTTTGTTCGCCGGGACGGACCACCGCGCCATCATGATCGACTCCATGCTTCACACCATCTACAGGCTGTCTCGAGGACGTTCGCTAACCAAAGCACAAAGAGATGTTATTGAAGAATGCCTCATGTCCTTGTGCAGGCGAGTATTGTGTGCTACAGTAAACAACAATGGTGCAACCTTGCCTGCGAAATATGTTTAGTTTACCTGACATTTTAGTTGTGCTTATTGTGAAATTTGCCTTACAGGTATCTGCGTCCTTCCATGCTCCAGCACCTCCTTAGGCGGCTGGTATTTGATGTGCCGATTTTGAACGAGTATGCTAAAATGCCCCTTAAGGTATAGGATTATATCATCACACATTACTGAAATTTAAATTTAGGCTGGTTGCAATAGTTGTCTCATCTCTTTGTGGTTGTTTTACAGCTGCTTACTAATCATTATGAGCGTTGTTGGAAATATTATTGCTTGCCCAATGGCTGGGCTAACTTTGGCGTATCATCAGAAGAGGAGCTTCATCTGACCCGTAAACTCTTTTGGGGAATTTTTGAATCTCTGGCTCACAAGGTGGGAATACAGCATAAACAAAAAAAACATATAGCAGCATCACTAAGGTTATAGGAAGTAGATTAGCTTAGTTTTTGTCCCAAAATGCAGTGACTATAGACAGAGTAACATGGTAATATCAATACCCATCTTAGCATGAACATGTTTTTGAAGTTTACTGGCATTCATTCACTCACTGTAAGAAAAATCAAGGTAAAAGATGAGAGATCTAACACAATGCATAAACATGCAGTAAACACTTCTGGACTTTACACATGCCTCATTACAGACATAGCAAATTTTACAATATACACGTTAAACTAACAAAAGATACAGGCAGTGGTGGTTCTAGACCAGAGTAACTGGCGGGCCAGGCAGGGCCACTTGTACTTTTAGGGGGCACATTTTAACATGCATCACAAACTACTTAAATATTCGAAGTCATTTTTTTTTTACATGCATCCCTCTGCAGTCTTCATAAACAATATAATTAAATAACTTAAACTCAAAATAATCTTCCTTGTTAATTTATTTGACAAGTAACTTTGTATTGTAGTGGGAAAACACATTTTTAACATTTAAGTACATCAAGGCACGTTTTTGCACCTGTAAACTTTAACAGATACAGTTGAAGTAAATTTATTTTGCCTTCCCATTAATTTAAAATAATGTTTTCCAAGTGATCTTTAACAAACCAAGGAAATCTTCACAGTATTTTCTATAAAACAAAAAATAATTCTTATGCAGTCATAATAAGTTTTATTTCTTATAGCTTATCTTGAATACAAGCGCTTTTTAATAATAAAAATAAATAATATATATATATATATATATATATATATATATATAAGGTCAGTATTATTAGCCCTCTTAAGAAATATTGACTGTATTTTTTTGATTGTCTACACAACAAACCAGTTATACAATAACTTGACTAATTATTCCAACTTTCCTAGTTGACATAACGTAATTAAGTCTTTAAATTACACTTTAAACTGAATCAAAGACTATACAATACTTAAAGGGACTTTGCAAAATAACTAGTAAAATATTATGCACTGACTGTCACCATGAGAAAGATAAACAAGTAGTTATTAGAAATTAGTTAGTTAAACTATTATGTTTAAAAACGTGTTGTAAAAAAAATCATTTGTTTGAAGACTCGTGCTTTGTCACTACTGAAGACAAAAATGAATGAAAGCAAAACTAAAGGAGTTGAATATTACTTTTACATGAGCATGACTGAAAACTAAATTTGATCAATGTGTTATATCTGTTCTCCAGTACTTGACGATTTAAGTAAATTCAAGTAAATTGAAATTCATTTTAAATTCAAGACTGCATTTCCTAACGTAAAACTATGTACACTCGACTTCTGATTAATAATGGCCTCTGCATAGCCGTGGAGAAGTGCCAGTCACTGAATCCAGCATATAGGGGATCTCAACTGTCCGCCACATTCTGTCTTTATTTTATGCAAATAAAGTTATCTGTGGATCAAATGACGGCATTCAGTATTTAGCTTTTTGTTTGCATGGTGGCTCTGAACTGTCAAAACTCCTTTCAAAGCATTTTTTAAGATGTGAAAAATGGAAAAAAATCAAACCCGGTTCGAATTTTTTTATGATGGACGAAAGTTTCGGAGTCAGTGTGTCAATACGATTGAGACAACGTGAGGTCGAATTTATTTTTTAACGTGCGTAAATTATGGACGAAAATTTCAGATTCAGTGTGCAATAACCTTAAGAGTCTATAGTCAGTATAATACAAGCTTAGATGAACTTAAAACTTAGTGTGTTTCTGTCCCATAATGCAGTAGACAGAATAAATAGTATCTTTTGTAATTTGTGTTCCCCAATAGAAATTCGATGCAGAGCTGTTCAAAATCGCCATGCCTTGTATATGTGCGATCGCTGGAGCAATTCCTCCTGATTATGTGGACGCCAGCTACTCCTCCAAAACCGAAAAAAAGGCTTCTGTTGATGCTGAAGGCAACTTTGACCCCAAACCTGTTGATACCACAAAGTACATTTGTTTATTGAATTAATCTATTTAGTGGCATTATTACAATTGACAAACTGTCATATACTTGATTTCTTATTTTCTCTTTATATAGCACTATAATTCCCGAGAAGTTGGACGGTTTCATCAACAGATATGCAGAATATACACACGACAGATGGGCTTTTGAAAAAGTATGCAAAGTGTTATTTTGTTCACATATATTTGATTTATTTATTTATAACACATGTCTAGTGGCTTCTGTGAGATTGCTATGGTGTCCCTACGTTGTTGTTTGTTTATTTATTTGTATAAGAGTCTTACCATTGTCTTATAATCCATCAGATTCAAAACAACTGGACTTTTGGTGAGGTGTTGGATGAAAATGCCAAGACTCATCCCATGCTCAGGCCTTACAAAACGTTCTCTGAAAAGGCAACAGAGTTTATTTTTACTTGATCTCTTTAAGACTACATAGCTTTTTTGTTATTGTATGTTCCTTACATCAAATGTTTTGCATTAGGATAAAGAAATCTACCGCTGGCCTATTAAAGAGTCCATCAAGGCCATGATTGCCTGGGAGTGGACACTGGACAAAGCCAGAGATGGAGATGATGAGAAAGTTGAGAAGAAAACAGCCCGGAAGATCTCACAGACTGCACAGGTAAGAACTGACAAGTATATAAACATATTTATCAATAAATAACATGTATATGTAACTAAATACAGGCTTAATACAGCTAATACATTTCTTACCTTGAGGATAATGTCATAATTTATTAATATGTTGTTCTCCCACTTTTTTGATAGGCGACCTATGACCCCAGTCATGGCTATAGCCCTCAACCCATTGATATCTCAGGCATGACACTGTCCAGAGAGCTACAGGTACACAATACAACTTCAACATAGACCCTAATAGCCCCTATTATGCAATATAAAAAGACATATTTTGGTTTTGGGGGTCTCCAACAACAAGCTGATATGCATGCAAGGTCAAAAAACACATTAATTATCTTATAATATGCATTCATTTTAACCTTATTATCTCAGTGACACCCATATGATTTGTTCAGCGATGAATTTTTTCCAAACCCCTCCTTTGTGTGATGCTAATATGTGGTGATTGGTCCAACATATGCCAATGTTTTATGTTGACGTCAATACGAAACGGCAAAAGATTTGAACTCACAACGATTCATATAAATGACTCTGAGTTTATTCTTTTTCTGAGAATCAATAGTTTTAAACACGATGCACTTTCAGATTTAAACCTCAGCTGCATGTTTTCATCCACTTAGAGCTGTGTTGCACACTGCATAAAAGGTCATTTTCAAAAATGCACAATAGGGGCTAGGGATGCACAATATATCATTTCAGCATCGATAATCATTTCATTGCAGCCGCAATAGTCACATAGCAAGATATGCTATATTGAGTTGAGTTTAGTTGACCAGAAACCACAGGTCAAAACCCATGATATTTGTGGAGACATTGCAGAATTTACCCATAATAGAGTGAAAGTTTATCATCTACATGTGTTTTTCAGGCCTGTGAGTATTTTAAGAGAGTTTAAAGCATTTTAATAGCGTGTAAAGAAGTTTTATAAAGATAGATTTAATTGAATTATTTATATGATGTAGTCCATGCATTATTTTACATTTTATTATTCAATTCCTGTAACTGAGTATTGTTAGACCCTCCTCAGAAAACCATTTATTTCACTGTAATATTTGCTCCATTGTGTTTATTTATGACTGTACTTATTTTATTAAATGTTTATAATAAATCACATAAAATAAACATTTATATTTCAAGCCCCTACAAAATCATCCCAATCCATCTAAAGTAATGACTTTGCAAATAGAGGTACATGTATTTCAGTCATTTATATCGCAACATATATTGTAGAGGAAAAAAATATGTCAATTAGATATGCTATGTCAAAATTGTCCATGATCGTTCAGCCCTCTTATAGGGGCTCTTTAAAGAAAGATAGCGCAATCCTGTTTAGTTCAATACCACCAATTAAGAACACTTTTAAAGGCTTTTGCTATTGTTAACATTTCTGAATTACCTACCATATATGTAAATATTTATGTGTACATATTTATATATTCATAATAAATGCACACAGAACACACACATATATTATGTAAATGTGACCCACCTATCCTACTGCACCAATCCCGTTCTGAGCTGGGATCAAACCGGTAATTCTTTGTATGGGAGATCGGTTGCTCTAACAAGGAGTCTAAGGACCATTCTAGTTCTTTAGAGGTCAGAGGAGTGAGGTTTACCCGCATAGCACTTCACTAGCTGGCCTCTGCTACATAAATACAACCTTTAACTTTGAATGTGATTGATTAATACTTTAAATACAATAAAGAACATTGTGTCTAACCACACACTGAATTTTTTTCAGTCCATGGCAGAGCAGCTTGCAGAAAACTACCACAACACTTGGGGCCGTAAGAAGAAAATGGAATTACAAGCAAAAGGTTTGCCATTTTTTATGATTTTGGTGTTTATTTTAACTCTTGTTGTAGTTTATATCTTTTACTTGCGTTTCATTTGCAGTCATCAGTATCTCACTTAATGTGTTTGTAATCAGGAGGAGGTACACACCCTTTGCTTGTGCCTTATGACACACTGACGGCTAAAGAAAAGGCACGAGATAGAGAGAAAGCGTATGAGCTGCTCAAGTTTCTGCAGCTGAATGGATATGCTGTGACAAGGTACAGGAACCACTGAAATGCATATATGATCCAAAATAATGTACTTGCAGTTATTCTGATTAAAGTATCTCTATCCAGAGGGCTCAAAGACATGGAAAGTGACATTTCATCAATCGAGAAGCGTTTTGCGTATGGCTTCCTACAGAAGCTTCTGAAGTGGATGGACATTGCTCAGGAGTTCATAGCACATCTTGGTACTGCTGATTGCTATGCTTTATTAGATACATTTATGGATGAACTGAGATTAATGTAATTTTTTCGATGTATACAGAGGCGGTTGTGAGTAGCGGTCGTGTGGAAAAGTCACCACATGAGCAAGAAATCAAGTTCTTTGCTAAGGTCAGGCTTTCATAGATTATACGCTCAAAAATATTTCTTTAAATCAGTACCCAGCGGGCAAATTGATGTCAAAATGACATGAAATTGGCATGAAGCGTGCCAAAAATGCTAGTTAATTTGATGTCAAAACCCTGACATCCATTTGGCATCCACATATTCATCTTATTCATTTTATTCATCTGAAAGCTTCAATTCCAATTGACAAAGTCACACTGGATTTTGTATCGCTGCTGTGCATGTAAACTACCTTGTGAATAAATTTGATGTTAATTGACATCAAAATGACATCATATTGACATCTAACATTGATGTCAAAAATCAGTTACAGGACATCAATGTTAGATGTCATTTTGACATTAAGGTAGTCAATTGATATCAAATTGATTTGCATTTCTGACGTGATTTTTAGTGTTGTTTTGACATCAAGGTGTTCGCTGGGTACAGCACAGGCTGTAAATAACAAGTAAAATATGTTTGTTCTCCTCAGATTCTTTTGCCTTTGATAAATCAGTATTTTAAAAACCACTGCCTTTACTTCCTCTCCACACCGGCCAAAATCCTGGGCAGTGGCGGACACGCATCAAACAAGGAAAAGGAGATGATTGCAAGGTTACAAAATACATAACTTTATATGAAGTATAAGGCTATATCTCTTTCATATTACTTTTTTATTTCACCCTTGTCTTCTTACTGCTTTCTTTCCTTCCTCCATGCTCATTCTTGATGTGTTTTTGGTTTCCTTTAATTTGATATATCAGCATTTTCTGTAAGATGTCTGCCCTGGTGCGACACAGAGTGTTTCTCTTTGGTAAGATATCTACTCTCCTGTCCTCCATCACGTTTCTTTTCAGTTTTCTTACTACTGTTGCTTCGTGTTTTTTACTTTTCTGTTGTGTGTTACTCTTTAGCAACTACAGTTAATCATTAGAGCATCATCATCTCATGTGTTTTATGTTTCTGAATTTCTATTCTTCCATCTGTTTTTTTGTGCATAGGTACGGATGCACCTGCTATTGTCAACTGCCTTCATATCCTTGCACGGTCACTTGATGCCAGGTTAGTCTTTTAATTGAATTGACAGTATGGAGAATTGTTGCACAAACCATTGTGTTTTGTATTCAGGGCTTACAATGAATACTTGCCAATATTTTCACTCGCTTTAAAGTAAAGGTATTTTCACTCACAGCAAAGGTCCATTTGGACGTTTGCAAGTAAACTGGGAAGTAATGTTGCATTTGAATTTGACTCTTGTTTATTTTATAAAAGCAAATGTGCTGTGGTTTATAGCAATATTAAATAATGGATAATTATTATAGAGAACAGAGCAGCTTAGTTACAGTAAATGATCAGCATTCACTAATAATAATTACTGCAATGAAATGTCTTCCCTCAATTTGTTAGAGAAAATGCTAAAAAATGAACATGCAATTGCATTAAAATATTTATAATTTTCATTTCTTTCACATCTCTTTTTCATTTCTCCGACTTTACTAGAACGGTAATGAAATCCGGGCCTGAGATTGTGAAAGCAGGACTGCGTTTGTTCTTTGAGAGTGCCGCCGATGACATTGAAAAGATGGTGGAGAATCTCAAACTTGGCAAAGTGTCCAAAGGCAATCAGGTACAATTTGAGCGCTTGTACTGCTATGAGCGGTTCATTTCCTACGTTGTTTTACACACGATTGTTTTTCAGCCAGTGAAGGGTGTGTCCCAGAATATAAACTACACCACAACAGCTCTGCTTCCTGTCCTAACATCACTGTTTGACCACATTGCTCAGCACCAATTTGGAGATGATGTTATCCGTAAGGAACTTTTTAAACAAATAAATCATCATTCGGTTTTATAGTGATAAATTAATGTCTCACTTTCTTGCTTCAAATAGTGGATGATTTGCAAATGTCCTGCTATCGAATCATGTGTAGTATCTACTCTCTTGGGACTGTAAAAACTCCACATGCAGAGAGGTTTGTTAGAGTATGTTTGTATATGAATATGTAAGTCTGTATGGGATGACAGTGTGTTTTAGATGTTTACTTTTCATTTATATTAGGCATAGACCAGCCCTTGGAGAATGCCTCGCGCATCTTGCTGCAGCAATGCCTGTGGCCTACCTGGAGCCGCATCTTAATGAATACAATGCCTTTTCAGTGTACACTACCAAGACACCGAGAGAAAGAGCTAGTAAGTCATCTCTTTGCAGTTATGATACCATTTACATCATCATTTTAAGTGTAAGCAGTATATCCGTATTTGCATTGGTGTCTGACTTAAGGTAGTGTAACTGCTGCATTTACTTAATGGTGAAAAACAGGGGTTTTCAAACTGGTTTTGGGGACACCAAAGGAAATGTATGGAAATGTTTAAAGGAAATACATTTTAAAAATAAATCAAATTTAATTAATTACTACTTTTAATCAAAATGTATATATTTTTAAATAAATAGTTATGTATAAAAACAAAAAAAACTCACAATGTAGATATCGTTTATTTATAATAAGACAATTATTACCATTATTATTATTTTTTATTGTTCAATTATTGTTTAAATTTTGACAAAAGATCCAAGGTGATTCTTTGTCTTGAAGTATGGTAATCATAGTATTAGAAAAATTTTTAAATCCGGTCTGTTATTATTAGAAAATAAACTGCAATTAAGGTGATGATGTGGCCACAATGCTGATTATTTTCTAATAATGTAATGGTCTCACTTATTCCTTAAAGAGCAATAATCACCAATATATCTGTATAATTTTTGTTATATAGTTGCTGGTCAGAGTTTTTTTTTTAAGTTTGTTGTTACTGGTAACAGTTTCTAGTGTTTTTATTGGTCGAAGGGTTAATTTGGATAAATTTAAATACTCAATGTAAAAAGACAACACAGATACAATTAATAAGATAAAAAAAAAGGTTAGAAAATGCTCCTAGAAATCAGCTATATTAAAAAAATTTCAATTTCTCTTGGTGTATATCTCTGAATTGTCTTGTTTAAAGAGAACATTTGACAAAATGTGCAACAACACCACAAAGCACAGATAGTGAACTAGTTGACTTGGATCTGAGCAAGCATAAGAAGGATGATGCTTTTCCACATACTGTACATATCAAGCAGTTGCTGACATAAGAAATTTGTATCCTACATATAAACCTACTTATAAAAATGTCTACTAACATTGAATTCTTTTAAACTGGAGCATCCTGTTATTATTGACATTTTTATCAAAGTGAATAAACTACAGAGAAAATGTTATAATATAGTTTTTTTGCTCGATCCTAGGTGTTACATTCCTAAAGATGGTCAGGGGGAGGAGAGTAACGATAATTTTAGATGAAACATACGCAAACACACAATATCAACAAGTCAAGGACAAAAAACCATGACTAACTAAATGCAAAAGTATTTTTATTATCAAAAGATAGTGATAATAAGTGCAAAATCTGTATATATAAAGAACAGTCACAGACAACAACCGGGACACAAAATGTTTAAACAGGTAGACGGGAGAGTTGGAGAGATGAGACGCTGGCGGCGTCCAAACAATAGAAATAAATCAAACAAAAACAAGCTATTCTATTGGCCCAACTTCTACCCTAACTATCCAAAAAAGAAAAATATATCATTATTGAAAAGAAAATCTTCGCATCTCTGACAAGTGCACAATGTCAAAATCACGTGACATTCTGACCTGTCCCTCTCTCCAACCTCAGATGTACGTAAAACTGACGACGGACGAATGGAGAATAGACAACAAAAGCAGACATATACCAAAATGTAACACACTGACTTTTGAAGTGATTAAAATGATTTACAGACACACAACACAACACAGAAATTCAAAGTGTCCCAGGCCTCATGAGTAGCGTCCTGTCACCACTTTTATGCCATGGTGGCAGCAGTTGGATTAGAGACAGTGTGATGACGTCAAAGGGGGACACGGCAAACAGCTGGGCAGCGTGAGCCTATAGGAACCAACTTTACAGTATGAACTAAAGCAGGAGACAAAGCTGCCAACCAGAGTGCAAAATCCCACCTTCAGATTTAAAGCCACTAATATAAGGCTACATTCTTAACAAATGGCAAGCAGAATGGGATCAGTGCTCAGAAAATAAACTTTTTAAAATCCAGCCTGAAATAGGAAGAAAGAAAATCCAAAAATTTTTTAAACTCAAGACATGATGAGATTGTTTACAGAAGATGCCGTGTCGGGCACACGAGACTCACACATAATCATTTACACAAAGGAGAAGAACCCTCAAAATATAAATATTACAACGGAAATATACTTGTGGAATGCCTTATTTTTAATGTTATCAGACAACGATTTTTATCTGGAGAGAAAGGAACTGTTTTTAAATGTGAATCCTTCTAAAATTTTACAATTTTTATCAAAAGTAAACCTTAAACAACTCTTTTAGTTTATTATTATTATTATTATTATTTATTTATTTTGTTTTCGGCTTAGTCCCTTTATTAATTCAGGGTCGCAACAGTGGAATGAACCGCCAACTTATCCAGCACATGTTTTACGCAGCGGATGCCCTTACGGCCGCATCCCATCTCTGGGAAACATCCATACACACTCATTCACACTCGGACACTACGGACAAATTAGCCTACCCAATTCACCTACACCACATGTCTTTGGACTGTGGGGGAAACCGGAGCACCCGGAGGAAACCCACGCGAACGCAGGGAGAACATGCAAACTCCACACAGAAACGCCAACTGACCCAGCTGAGGCTCGAAGCAGCGACCTTCTTGCTGTGAGGCAACAGCACTACCTACTGGGCCACTGCGTCACCATTATTATTATTTATTATTTTTATTAGATTTGTATGTATTATTTATTGCTGTTGATGCCTTTTAATTGTTAGAATATTTTATAATCACAGAAAAGTGATATTTATTAAATTTGGTAAACTTGATCTGTTTAATTTTTTGTCATGACATCATAGCCAGAGAAGCTGACATGGCAATAAACTCAACATTCTCTCTCTAACTAGTTGACTAAAACAATTCTGTACTCAAAGATTTGCTTTGCCAAAAATACTGTTGTGTGTCCTAAAAATTTGAGTTTAATGGGAGTTTAGTTAAATGATGCAGTTTTCAGTCCTGTAAATCACCAATATATTCATTAGCACAACAGTATTAATGACTCATTTTCCTACAGTCCTTGGCCTTCCAAACCAAGTCCAAGAGCTGTGTCTGGACATTCCTGAGCTTGACATTTTACTGAAGGAGATCGGAGACCTGGCTGAATCGGGAGCTCGATACACTGAAATGCCACATGTGATCGAGGTCACTCTGCCCATGCTGTGTAACTATCTTCCCCGCTGGTGGGAGAGAGGACTGGAGAACTTCCCCGATCTGGAGGGTAAGCTTTGCACCGACGTCACCTCCGATTCCCTCAACCAGCTCCTGGGAAGCATCATGAAAATCGTGGTCAACAACTTGGGAATCGACGAAGCGTCCTGGATGAAGAGACTTGCAGGTATGAGTTGTTATTCCCCTTACTGTAGGAGTTATTATGTACCTTAAATATAATAAACAAAAAACACTTTCAGATGACATCATAAAAACAAAAAGACACACAATATAAGTACCAAGGTCACCGGATACAATCTTATTTACATTCAAAAGTATTTATGTTTGATCAGATCCTGCCATACAAAGTTCTGTTAAGGGTTACATACAGTATTAAAGATCGAAAATCTCTTAAGGGAGGAGCCCACATAGGTAAAAGCACCAGAATTCAATTGAAACATTGCATTTCTTCTCAGCCACTTTCCCCTGTACCAAAGGATTGTTGTCTTAAGGAAAGAGTACTTTCATATCATGCCATTCACCTACAGATGGAGGATTTTCCTTGAGCCATTTTTTTGTAATGGCCTTTTTACTCATTGTTAGCAGTTTATTAAGGAGCTATGTATCATTCTTTGGTATTTTTGAAAAATAATTTCCCAGGTACATAGTTTTAAAGTTACATTCGAGATTCAATCTCATTATTGCATTCATCTATTTTGTTCAGATCTTGCCAAATCTTTAACATTTATTGCACAGACAGAAGTACAATAAATGACTGACAAAATAAATAGTTTTTTTGTACTGCAAATTAGGGCTGCTTGATTATTAGAGAAATCAAAATCATGATTATATTTATCCATGTTGTATGGAAGTCCGTTCCTGCCTCAGAATAAAAAAATGTAAATAGGTTGTTACGACTTTTTATCTCACAATTGCATGAAACAAACTCTCAGTTCTGTGATATAAAGTCAGAATTTTGAGATACAAACCCTCAATTCCGAGTTATAAAGTCAGAATTCTGAGATATATCATATAATTGCAAGTTTGTATCATGAAATTCTGAGATAAAAAGTCACTGTCTCTTTATTTTTAACTTGGAGGCAGAAAAATAATGTTGTAATCATGATTATTTAACAAAAATGATGACCGAAACTGTCTTTATAAATTGACTTTATATTTGCATGTTCTGCTCTTTTCTGTCTCTGAAGCTGAGTACATGCACAGGACACAAATTCTGTGTTTTAGGTACCATGAAGGTAGCTCAGCTCAGCTACAACTACTATTTAAGTCACGCTGCTTTGTTACCTAAAACTCGAGATTGGTGCAAAACTAAACAAACTGACTAGCCAGCTAATCCATCTTCACGGCCCCAGATGCTCAACATGTTTTGCTTATGTTGATCTAGTATTCTCCCAACCCATTGTGAGCCGAGCCAAACCAGAGATGCTCAAATCCCACTTCATTCCCACCATGGAGAAGCTGAAGAAGCGAACGTCTAAAGTTGTAGCCGAGGAGGAGCATCTGCGTTTGGAGGGAAAGTCTGAGGGAGACGAGGAGGAGGGAACTATCAGAGACGAGTTTGCAGTTCTTTGTAGAGACCTCTATGCTCTTTATCCTCTTCTCATCCGCTATGTGGATAACAACAGGTATTTATTGGTTCCTGTGTGGGTCATTTTAACGGGTTCATTTAATTTGGTGTACTTTTTTGTCATTTTGTGGCTATCCTGAACATCAAATAATGGCACTAGTAATGCCAAGGTTGTGGGTTCGATCCTTAGTAGCTATGTTTCCATTCACCTATTTTTATGCGCATTTTGGATATGCGCATAAAAAATCGGTTAATAGAAACGCCAAGATGTGCATCAATTTTGAAAATGCAAACACATGTGCGCATAACTAAGTAGGATAAACTTTTTATTCAATAAGAAAAGATGCGCATAAACTACAATGGAATCACTTTAACTGAACAAATTCTAGTATGCGCATTAAAAAATGTCATGTGATTTTGTTATAAAAGATAATTGGATGATAAGAATGTGTATGAATGGACAAACCAGCAGGCTAAACACATTATAAAACAGGACTATTCAATTGGCGGCCCATGGGCCAAACTTGGCCCCCGAGGCACTTTGTTGCGGCCCTCCAAATAGTGTGACCAAGACATCAAAAATAAATTTAGTTCAGTCAGAAAACGGGCACTATAGTTATAGTGACGTGCGTCTGTTCATCTGACAGTAAGCAAGTGAGTAGCGCGAGGAGCCGAAAACATTTGGAAACTTAACCATCAAGGCTTATCAACGCCACATTTCTGTTGCACTGAACAAAACAGCGCGCTAGTTTAAAGTTCTGAGCATATACACAGAGGCTAATATGCACGCACGCACGCATGCACACTGGATTAACTATAGTAGCGGGCCATTCACATATCGCATCTTTTCCGCGCGCAAGTTTGTTATTTCCAATGTAAGAATATATGCCAATATACAGGCGCACCCAGTAGAAAACGTCTTACACCGTAGCAGTGAGAGTTGTGCGTGGCTTTCAGTGCAAGGTAAACAAAAGATGTTAAAAGAATTATTGAAATTATTATGTATGTATGTATGAACGCAGATAATAACAACAATTAATTTAAATACTTACCTAATATAAAGCTTAAATTTACATTAGACGTGATAACCGTGAAATGATTATTCTTCACACTATATAATCGTGGCATCCCTAATTGTTATGCAGTTCAAAACATTAGAGTATGCCTGAATGTAGAAGAAGCCTACTTAAGCAATGCACTGATTGTGTTGTGCTTTGAAATACAACATTTGAATGTTTGTAAAAAAAAGTTCATTGTAAAATGCATATTATGTATTACATATTATGTAGTTTCAAAATGCAGTATATTAACATTTTAATGTGGAAAAAGCCAACGTGGGTGTCTTAAGGAGCAAAAATACAGCATATGAGCTCTTAAATTGCTTTTGTGTCATCACTTACTATATATTGCAAGTCATATCTCTCCGGCCTCTCATTTCCATTTCACTCACTCAACCATTTCAGTATTAGTGTTATTATATGTTTAGTTGCCTCAAAAATAGTCAAGAGCGTCTGTGTTCCACGTCTCACACCTTCAAACGCCACCACGTGTTCTTTGTGTGTCGTCATCATCTTCTGAGGCGCAAGTCATTTATTAAATAAAGAAAAGATTCATGCAGCAAATTCATTTTTTACTGTTGATATTTAGCAGCAGTTAATCAGGAAGTGACTATTTTTTCTTTTTGACTCGTTGGATGGAAACGCTGCTTTATTTGCACATATTTTATGTGATATTCCAGTTTTGTGCATAAAGTTAATTTGCATTTTTGGATGGAACCATAGCTAGTGTGACGTCCTAGCCTATGAGCTTTGAGTGTGTGTGTTTTAATTACAGGTTGGAGGTTATGTGATTGGTATACAGGTGCCGCTTATTGGACTGGATAAAAAATGCGTTTGCCGTGCTTGTGAGAGCATAGAGCTTGGCATTTGTCCCCGACTCTTCTTTTCATTTACTTTATATTATTCATGGACTAATAAAGAAAGGACTAATAAAATGTGTCTGGTCAGGGTAGTAAATAAAAGTGTCAATGTACAGTTGAAGTCAGAATTATTAGCCCCCTGAATATCCTCTCCCTGAACGGAGAGAAGATTTTTTTCTACACATTTCTAAACTTTAATTATAAATTTATTAAAATAAAATGTATTTTATCTTTGCCATGATGACAGTAAATAATATTTTACTAGATATATTTCAAGACACTTCTATACAGCTTAAAGGTTTAACTAGGTTAATTAGGCAAGTTAAGGTAATTAGGCAAGTTATTGTATAACAGTGGTTTGTTCTGAAGCCAATTGAAAAAAAAATTGCTTAAAGGGCCTAATAATTTTGACCTTAAAATAGTTAAAAAAAAAATTAAAACTGCTTTTCTTCTTATCGAAATAAAACAAATAAGACTTTCTCCAGAAGAAAAAAAATAGGAAATACTGTAAAAAAATCCTTTGCTCTGTTAAACATCATTTGGGAAATGTTTGAAAATGAAATTCACAAATTCAAAAATGTTGACTTCAATTTCAAAACCATTTTTTAGAATTCTGAAATGAGTGGCGCTGCGCGGCGCATCTGGTGTGCGACCTGCTTAAGTATCGTAGCGGCGCCACACGTGGTCATTTTGAAGTGTCATCCACTGTATGTGTTTTTTAGAGCAAGATGGCTGACGTTTCGAGACCCAGATGCTGAGGAGTTGTTCCGCATGGTGGGAGAGGTCTTCATCTTCTGGTCCAAATCTCACGTGAGAACTTTATTCAAGTGTTAGCAGTCGAAAAATACTAATTTAAAAAATAACTAGCTAGGATTTTGAACTTTCTTCTATTTTGTTCCTTCATGCAGAATTTCAAGCGAGAGGAGCAAAACTTTGTGGTGATGAATGAAATCAACAATATGTCCTTCCTCACTGCTGACAGTAAGAGCAAGATGAGCAAGGTGAGCCTTGTATTGTCAGTGTATAGGCAACTTTCTAATTTGCTCATTGATTCATTTCAATACACGATCTTCATGATTGTATCAGATGTTGATATTTTAATATTTACTTAATAGATTAAGGTTGATTAACTTTTCAATCTTTAAGCATGATTGTGTTGTCAGTAGGGCTGCACAATATATCATTTCATCATTGATATTGCAATTTATGAATACACAATAGTCACATCGCAGGACACAATGTGGACTCAGGATTATAGTTGACCAGGTACAACATCTTAGAACACATGAGAATTTTGTAATTTTGATTTTAACCATAATATATAAAGTGAAAGTTTATCGATTGCTTGTGTTTTTAAGGCCTGTTAAGCAAGTTCTGGGCACAAGGAAAATTAAGTTTTTTGTAGCTTTAACAAAGATTAATTGTATTTAATTATTTACACAATGAAGAATATACAGCTTTATTGTACATTTGATTATTTTATTTCTGTATCATTTGTATATTTGCTCTATTTATCTCCCCTTGTAACTTGTTGATTTATATTTTATGCACTCTCCTACTAAATCATCCCAATCTAGCTTAAATCATTAAGCGATCTTGAAAAAAAATCGTAATATAAATCGCAAGAAATTTAAATATCGCAATGTGCATTTTTTCTAGTACCGTGCAGCCCTAGTTGTCAGGCATGATTATTTATTGTTATTTATTTTCTATTATAATGTTTTGAAGTTTTTTTTATTGTTATGTTTTCATCATTTTAGTAGATACATTATGTAGATTTTGTCACTTTAAATATTATTATTATTATTATTATTATTAGATTTGCATTTTAATATGTTATTATTTCATTATTTCAATTATAATATTTTTAATACCTATTCTATGTAATTGTACAGGATTTAAATGTTACTAAAATACTTTAAGTTGCTGATGTATACATTTATATTAAATATATATATATATTTAATTTTGAAATGTTTATTTCAGAGATTCCGTGGGGTCTCAAAGTCTTAAAATGTCCTATATCGCTAAATAAAAATTTTAGGCCTTAAAAAGTCTTACATTTACTGAAATATTGATATATTTAAGACCTACAACTATATATATATATATATATATATATATATATATATATATATATATATATATATATATATATATATATATATATATATATATATATGTATATATATATATATATATATATATATATATATATATATATATAGGTCATTATAGGTATATATATATATAAAGGTCATTTTTAACTTCATTCATCATAATAGTTTAATTATTTGCTTTACAATAGTATTTGTTAAAAAGTTTTTTTTAACTTTTGAAACATATTAATTTATTAATTATGTTAATTATGTAATTAATTTATTAACATATTAACATGTTAATTTATTTTATTTTAAAGAAAGTTTATGTTAAAAAAAGTATATGGATACAAGTAGAGCTTGCTTATTTTTACAGAATATTTAAATTTGTTGATAAGAAATACCTAAAACATTTTTATTTTTTATAATTAATTTATTATTGTATTCTTAAGTTTATTAAATTATAATACATTTTTTGATAGGGCAAATAAAAATCTATTCCAACTGAGCCATTTAAAAAAGCCCTTTATGAGTCAAAAATTTCATTCATAATGATCCTAAAATGTCTTTAAAAGTCTTTAATTTATTTGGTGAAACCTGCAGAAACCCTGTTATTTGTGTTAATAAATTACATTATATATACACAGTCATGGAAAAAATTTGTCTTGATTTATTAGACATGGGTTTAAGGAAAAAATAAAAAGTATATTACATTATATGGTGTTTTCATTAATTGGAAAATGACAATTGGTCACAAAACTGAAATCTTGTTGCCTAAAAGCAAATGAAAACTTGGGCCATTTTACTTTATTTAATGGGAAACTGAGAATTTTCAAGTGGTTTCTTGATTTTTTTTTCCATAACTGTGTGTGTGTGTGTGAGTATGCATATTTTTTCTTCTATTTATCCTTTCTCACAAATGAAAACACACAAAACAAAACAAAAAATGTACTTGTTAATAAACCAACAGCCAGGGGTTGTTTTGGCGTCAAGCCCCACAACAAAAGGTAAAGTATATAGCTTTTCATGCTTCTCCTGAGGATGTTGAGTGTATTCTCATCCAGTGATTTGCTGCCATCATGTGCAAGTGCTTTTGGGATGCAAGTGGTTTTTTCAGGATTTAGATGCCAGTGTTAATGGTGTTCTCTCTCTGACTCCTCTTTTTTTGTCTCATCTGGATGCTGGTGGGTTTCTAGGCCGGGGACTCTGAGGTTAGCTTTCTGTCTGCACGACTGCTGTGCTACCGCATGGCACCTCACATCTAGGGGGGCGCATTTCATCAACTCCCCCAACACACTGGCACTCATAACTGTGACCAAACTAGTGTCCATAGGAATAACACGCTTTTTCACGTGTCATTTAGGGAAAGACATCATGCTAGATATCATCACAGTTTTTAACACTAATTTGTCCTTAGTACTGTAGTTTTATGGACATGGTATGCAGACATAAAAAGTAAATATATAACTGCGATAAAGTTCTCAAGAACAGAATAACTCTGTGAATTATGGGTAAAATGCAGGGATGCATTGATAGTAGTTTTTCATTTATTAATAAATATTGGTATCAATATTAGTTGCTTATTATTTTATGTTGTCTCATTAACAGACATCATATTTGATCTTAATTAAATTAATTTTTATTTAATTAATTTTTATATAACCTAAAATAAATTTAACTTAAATTAAAAAATAAATTAAAACTCAAATTACATGAAAACGTTCTAAATGGGAAGGTTGTTTTTTGTTCAATCGGAGTACCAAAAATTGACTTAAAACCACACCACAAAATTGAAAACAAACAAAAAACAAATAAGACTCTGAATAAAAAAATTTGGGACAGGATGGAAAACGGATATAACAAAAAAAGTAGTGATTTCTAAATTTACTTTGCATCAATTTCTCACAAAAATGCCTAAAATATTGATTCATCTTACCACAGTACACCTTTCCACTGTGTGATGGTCCATCACAGATTCCTCTGAGCCCAGAAAAGTCTACGGCGCTTCTGGACACTGTTAACATAGGGCTTATTTTTGGCACAGTACAGTTTTAACTGCCATTTGTGGATGTAACTACGTATTGTGGTACTTGACAAAAGTTTGCCAAAGTAGTCCTGAGCCCATGTGGTGATATCGCATATAGATGAATGATAATTCTTGATGCAGTGATGCCTGAGGGATTGGAGACCACAGTAGTACAGGCTTGCGCCCTTGTCCTTTATGCACTGAAATTCCTCCAGATTCCTTGAATCTTTTAGTTATGTTATTCAATGTTGAAGGTGAAATATGCAATATACAAAATCTTTCTTTGAGAAACATTGTTTTTAAACATTTTAATAATTTTCTCATGTATTTGTCTTCGGCCCATCTTTGCTTCCAAAGGACTAGACCTTTCTTGGATGCTGCTTTTGTACCAAATCATAATCAAAGTTGTCACTTGTTTCAAATCACATCATTATTTAACCAATTTACCTGATTACTAGCCCTACTAGAAATCCTGGTCCAACTTTTTTGGAATGTGTTGCAGGTCTGAATATCAGGAAAGGATGTGTATTTACAAAATGAAATTGAAGTTGACCAGACAAAACATGAAATATTTTGTGTTTATATTGTCTGCAATGAAATACAAGTCAAAGTAAATTTGGAAATCACTAGTTTCTTTTTTTATTTGTGTTTTCCACACTGTCCCAAATCCTTCTGATTTGGGGTTGTATTATAGTTACTCAGTGACACTAGAACAACAATGATACTACTAGCTTATTGAAAACTCATTTATTGAATCATTAATATAGAACATACCTTATATATTTAGTATTAAATTGACATAGGGAACATTGCTGAATCATTAAAAATTCTGTCCCTTCACATTTAATCAGTAAAAATGTATCTACCTTTTCAGTGCTAGAGTCAATATGCTGTTGGTTTTATTTTGATCAGAAAAAATAAATGATAAAAATCGACATCCAATACTGTATATCGATGCATTGGCCCACCTCATGGTGACCAATGCAATTAAAGTATGTTGCAGACACACTGTAAAAAATTCTGGGTTTCACACAATTCCTTCATGTTGTCTTAACACAAACCGATACAAATTTAAGTAGATTGAACATAAAAATTGAGTTGTCCCCCAAAAAACTCAAGAATTGTGTTGATTCAGCTCATTTCAAATAAGTAATTAGAACAAGCAGTATAAATATCATTTTTGAGTGCATTCTCATCAGTGCCAATTCAATATATTCAATTAACAACAAGAAGCGTCAATCAGCACTAACAGGTTGCTGCTTTTGGCTCTATTGGTGCAAATCTAAATTGGCCTTATGATTCATTTTGAGTCTCAAGAAACGTCCCATCCCCACGGACACAAGGGCCATGGGCTGCCCATCGTCCTGCCAGTGTGTGAGGGGGGGGAGTCTGAATGGAGGCGTTTGATGAAAGAACTCTTTGTAGAGGCTCATGGCACTTGATTCCATGTCCGTGGCAGAGGGTTCGAGCCCCTGGAGGCCTGTGCCATCACCCTGTTACAGCAGTTTGCATTCGGATGGGGATCTTCATACATCTCTTATCTTCCTTTTGTATAACAGCTACAGTTTGGGGTCAACTTGTAAATCTGTTCAGGAAGTCAACTGAGAATGCACACGAATCAAACTGTATTTCAGTTCATTTCCTAAACGGGATTCTTGTGAAGGAATTTGACCTCATTTAATGTATATTTGCGTCATACATCCTCCTTTACAAAAGGGGGGGTAATTTAGAGTCCATCCTCTAACGTGTGCCTACTAAATCCCACCTTAACAGGAAATGTTTCTGTACTAGTGGCTTACACCTCCATGTTGATCCATTTTTTTTGTTTCCCCATCCACCCCTTTTAACCCATGACCCCTGATGCAATCAAAAACAAATGATTGAGACGGGTTTATGGAAAAGGGGATATCACTTACAGACTTTAGAACTAATGTAACCTGTAAAATGTGGCTTTAATTGTTAAGTTGCATTAACTCTGATAGATGGATCATTATTCTACCTTTATTTAGAAGTCAATTTCTACACCGAGGTCAGTTTTATTTGATTTTGAATGGTCTTAACCCTGTACATTTTGCTGTTTCATATTTGATATTCATATTTTGAAGCTATTGATCATAAAACTGTTTAAATATTGTTTTACTGAGATATTATTGGGATGTATAGAATGACAAGTGATATTTAAATGAATTTATTTACTGTTAGCAGTCTTCTATATTTGAATCTCATCTTTTGCTCATCTAAATGTAACCCCGGCGGTCCCACTGCACTTAAAAATGAGGTTTACCTGCACAGCACTTCACTAGCTGGCCTCTGCTGCAGTCACCCACTAAACCTCACGACACCAATGTAACCTCGCCGGCCCTACTGCACCCAACCCGCTCCGAGCTGGCATCGAATCGGTGACCTTCCGCATGGGAGTCTGTTGCTCCAACAAGGAGGCTAAAGACAATGGCCTCTAGCGTCTGTCGCTAGAGCACCGTTAGAGGTCAGAGGAGTGAGGTTTACCTGCACAGCATATCACTAGCTGGACTCTGCTACACTCACCCCCCTAAACCTCACTCCTATCCGGATCATGGCACCAATGTAACTCCGCCGGTCCTATTGCACCCAACCCGCTCCGAGCTGGGATCGAACCGGCGACCTTCCACATAGAAGTCGGTTGCTCTAACGAGGAGGCTAAAGACCTTTACAAATACCATTAACTGCACCAAAAGTGTTGTTTGTTTGTTTTTTCTTAGTGTGATGTGTTATTTCCTCCTCAAGAATGAGCTTTTTATTCCTAATTTATCATATAAGAAAATACCTTAAAAGCCTGATATGACAAATATATTACAAAAAAAGCCCAAAATCGCAAACACAAACACTTTTTAATTCTAATTTCTCTTAAAGAGATGTGCATGTTCACACCAACAGTATAAAATATAGGCAAATTTCTGCTGGCCATTGTGAATGGTGCAGAGTCAATGACGTGTTTGCTGCAATTTTTAAATAATTTAACTTGGGGAAAATTCATTTGAGGTGAAAAACATCCCCTGAGTAAACTAGGGCAAGTGATGCGGTGCTCCACATTTGGTGTGAACCCAGCATTAAAGTTCACCCAAAAATGAATATCCTGTTAACAATTATTCACAGGGCAGTGGCGCAGTGGGTAGCACATTCACCACACAGCAAGAAGGTTGCTGGTTTAAGCCTCAGCTGGGTTAGTTAGCATTTTTGTGTGGAGTTTGCATGTTCTCTCAGTGTTTGCGTGGGTTTCCTCCTGGTGCACCAGTTTCCCCCACTGTCCAAAGACATGTGGTACAGGTGAATTGGGTATGCTAAAATTGTATGAGTGTGTGTGTGTGTGAATGAGTGTGTGTGGATGTTTCCCAGTGATGGGTTGCGGCTGGAAGGGCATCCGCTGCGTAAAACATATGCTGGATAAGATAGCGGTTCATTCTGCTGTGGCGACCCCAGATTAATAAAAAGACTAAGCCGAAAAGAAAATGAATGATTAATTACTCACATTCATATCGTTGCAATCACCTGAGACCTTTGTTTCTCTTCAGAAGACAAATTAAGATATTACATGAAATTCTGAGAAACATCGCGATGGGCAATGGCATGATCATCATAGGCGGCGGTGAATGAATTATTTATAATTTTATAAATTAAATTGGTAAAAAAGGTGCACAACCAACAGTATCTGAGGTTTTCGCAAAAAATTCTAAGTACAAGCGTGAAAGCGAAAGACTGAAGTAGTGTGCTGACGCTGTGACACATTACCTGATAGATTCAAAAGACCGAAGAGTTGTTAGATAGAGGCAAGATTAATTAAATATCACCTTTAACAACTATAGCGAGATGCGATCCAGCGATGCATCCTTGATAAATTGTCCAATGTGCACTGCTCTCTGGGCTTTTGTGCTCAAAGCACCCGTTGACTGCCTTAAGCTCAGACGTGCGCATTTGCTAGAGCACATGACAGAGAGTGTGGTCACGTGATGTACATTTAGCGGTATAGTGTGGACGTGGATCGTTTTAGTCCTAAAATGCCATTTTAAAACTAAGCTGTATTAGTTTTAAAACAATGGGGCGGGGCGGGGCGGAGGATCGCGATCCCGGCTCGGCATTGTGACGTCTATTGGTCATCGGCGATGGACGATGGCATCGACTATCGACCCAACCCTAGTCCCAAGATGTTTAAAGTCCAGAAAAGTGCACAAAAACATAGTCAATTCATTCCAAATGACTTAAGGGGTTTAACTTTTATCATACGAAACTCCAAGAACACTGTTCTGCACAAGAAAAAATAAAAACTACTTTATTATTATTATTTTTATCTCCTTTGGGTATGGTCAGGACAATTTACTATGGCAATATAATGTTTGCTTGTGTTGATGGAACAATATGGAACAATATGAGAGCGAGTAATTAGTAATAAAATTTTCATTTTTGGCTGAACAAACCCTTTAAAGTAAAAAAAAAACATTCTGTTATATCTATTTTATATATAAGCTTTACAGGGTTAAGACCAAGACCAGTAAACCATTACTCTAGCTTCATTCAGACATAATATAGTATATTGTCTCATTCAAGAAGTTTAAGCAGAATTAAAAGATTTGAAGAGATCATATGCAAAAACCTCTAAGTGCCATCTAAAATTTCCATAGAAAATGAGCATTATTCTCAGCCTCCTTTGTTTATAATAAGTTATTATGCTTTAAAAACAATGAAAATAACTTATTCTTTGCTATAAAAGTGAAATTACTGAACCTAAACACTGAAGCCTCATTTTAGAAGAAAATTTCAGATGGCATTTAAAGGTTTTGCATATGAACTCTTCATTTTTTATTTAGTCAAAAGCACCCATTAAACATTGCATTCTATTTAGTAACATGCAATGCATTTAGATTTTTTAATGATGCCCAATGTCTTAAATTCGGAAAGTGTTGGATTAGAGGAGCAAAACTGGTCCAAACCAAACACGCTTGACCAAAGATTAATGAAATGATTACTTTTGTCTTTGTGGGTAAGAGATTTTTTTAAATTTTGGCAACCCAAAATGAGTCAAAAGTGATCATTTCCCTTTAGTTTTATAATTACCACCACTGAATGAGTTTTACAGTTCCTCTTCCTCCTCCTCCTAGTCTGAGCATGTTTTGACTATGCATGTCCTTGCAGATCTTTTCAGTGCATGGAGTGTGTTAAGCTCTACTGACACATAATTCAAGCCTACTTGTAATGCCTGATTTTATTCTGTCTAAGCTAAGATGACGTTCCAGTTGAATGACTTTGTCCCCTATTTGATGTCGTCGCCTCTTTGTTAAGAATACAATTGAGATTTCAGCTTCAGTCTTTCTATATTATGCCTTGTTTTCCCCACTAAGCCCCACTGTTGTTGTCTATTCTGATGAAAAGCAACCCTGAACATTTACCCTTCCTTCCCTCTTAATGACCCTATTAATCAGAATGACTCATTTCCAAGGACTGTTCTCTAAAGAAGTCCTAACTTAAAGATAAAATCTAATAACTGAAACAGTGCCTTCGAGTAAGGATGGATTGGTGCGTTCAGTGTTCTGGGGAAACAGGAAGCTTTGGATTTTGTTTAATGAATTAATTGGACGTCCAATTTTTGGTCATGGAAACCTTATTATACATGCCGTAGAGTTTTACTGGAGGATATTTCATGATGTCTATGCCAGTTGTCATGCTTTGAATCTTACTGTCCTCTCAGGCTGGAGGCTCGGATGTGGAGCGTACCAAGAAAAAGAGACGGGGGGATCGGTACTCGGTTCAAACGTCCCTCATTGTGGCGGCACTGAAGAAAATGCTTCCCATTGGACTCAACATGTGCTCTCCTGCAGACCAGGAGCTGATTAATCTGGCAAAGACACGTTATTCTCTGGTAGTGTGGTCACCGTATTTCTGTCTGTCTGTCTGTCTGTCTAAATTCTTGTTGTGTTGTTGACAAGAAACTTCAGACTCATGTTGCTTTCTGACCAGTCATTATTTACCATCTTTAAAGTTGTCAAAAGGCATCACTAGTGACTGACTTAATTAAATAAGCATTAATATAAAATGACTAAACTGATGCTATGTGTTTTGAACTGGCTATATATGTAAAAGAAAAGTCCAAAAAAGAAGGAAAACCCAAAAGAGTAGACACATTACATCAACACCATTGTCTGTCTTTTTTTTTTTGAATCTGTGAGAGCTGTGTACGGACTCTTTAGTGCTTCCACTGGTTAACATCTTAGATGTTAACCTATGTTAATTGGTTAACCCATAGTGGAGTGCCAGGAAAAAATGATCAACATTACTTTCTGAAAAAATGCTATGTCTGAATTGCATGTTATTAAAGAGCCCCTCTTATGCATTATAAAAGGTCATATTTTGGTTTTGGGTTCTCCAACAACAGGCTGATATGCATGCAATTTCAAAAAATCTTATAATATGTATTTATTTTTACCTAATTATCTAAACAACTTCCATATGATTTATTTGGCAAGGCATCACAAACTCAGAAACACATTTAAATCTGTAAAGGAAGAAGCACACGCCGCGTTGTCAACGTGGTTTTGGATGCGATATGTGAATAGCTTATAAAAATTTAACTTGAGAAATACATTACAAGCACTGATCTATAATAGATACATGATTACAAGCCACGAGGAGCAATTACAAGTTACAACTCACAACTAAGTGAAGTTTAGTATTAAACTAATTTCGAGAGGAGCACATGCTCATGATTGAAGTAGCTGTCCCACATTAGCTAATCACGATCCTCCAATCAAAGGATCACAATTCACTATATATATCCTCATTTCCTTTCTACAACTATCTTCATCTGTAAGAAACCCCCCTCCTCCCCTTCTTCCACCTTTATCCAGAATGGACGGCACGGTGGCCCAGTGACTAGCACTGTTGCCTCACAGCAAGAATACCAATGGTGCTGGGTCCTCGCTGGGCCATCGGGTATTTCTGTGCAGAGTTTGCATGTTCTTCCTGTGTTTGCGTGGGTTTCCCCCGGGTTCCACTATGCACTATAGACAAAATAAGCCTAAATCTTTTTTCTACATGCCTTACTCTCAGGAAGTTCACTAACAGGTTATATAGGAACCCTTACAGGATCTGGAGGAAGAAGAAACTGGTCCATAGAAACTGTGTAACAGTTACTGACCAAGTCTCATACATTAATAGTCTTTGCTACTTCTTCCTTTAATAACAAATGGCCGGCGAATCCCACGTTGTAATGTAGGTTATGTATTAATTATCAGAACAATGACAGGAACAAACACAGCACATGGTATTTATCCCTTTATTCTCCACAGCCGAATATATGGCCATCTCTCAGTGATAGTAATCTTCGTGTCATGACCAATCCCATGATCCCCTGCGCTCTGCTAATGTCTGAAGGGAAAGGTACGTTTACATTTGTCCCAGATCCAGCGCTTAATATTTGGCGACATCGCATATCAACGTCAATACGGGCAGGCAAAAGATTCAAATACAAAACGAATCATTCATTAGACTCTGAGTTGAAGAATCAGTAGTTTTAAACACGTTGCACTTTCAGATTCAAACCTTGTCTGAATGTTTTCATTCACTTAGAGTGATTACACACTGACTGAAAGGTCATTTTCAAAACCCATAATAGGGGCTCTTTGAAAAAAAATTAATCTTTTTGCATCTCGACACCCGTTGTTGTTTATAAATTAATATGATACTCTATATCAAATGGGTAATGCCAGAGTTGGACTGATATTGTGTAGTCTGAACCCAACATTACACTAAAAAAAGTATTGTTGGTGTAACTTAATTGAATTATGGCACATTTACGCTTGTTTGAATTGCTTTATTTTTTGAAAATGGAATCCAAGAGCAAATTTAACTTTGAACCAATGGTGTCAAATCATTTGAATTGTGAATTAAACTGGAACTCAGTTTTCTCTTGTTAATAGTATTTACTGTTTGTAAATTACTTTAGGTTGGTCTCTCTAAACAAGTGAATTAAGGCTTTCTGTTGTCTTGTTGACCCATAGAAAGACACAGATGAGGAGGTCAGAGAGTTCCTGCAAAATAACTTGCACCTCCAGGGAAAGGTAAGTGTACGTGTGTGCGATTGTGCTATTTTTTTTTGAAGAAGTCTTGAATGCTATATCACTTTCTCTTCTCAGGTTGATAATCCATCTATGAGGTGGCAGATGGCACTGTATAAGGAAATGGCAGGAAAGGCTGAAGATGCGGATGCCCCAGATAATGTGGTCAAGCGGGTTCAGGAGGTTTCTGCGGTCCTTTACCACATTGAAGTGGTGAGTTTTAATTCAAGGTCCAGTTCAACATAATGCAACCTGCACATTTTGGTGACCACTGACATATCCTGCTACTATACTGCAGCATCAAGTTGTAATGCTTTAGTCAGTTCTGTGTAGGTAAATGATTGCACATTTTTTTCAGATTTTCTGTTTACTTGAAAAAAAATTTCTCTTTTTGCCATGAATATAGACCTTGTTGTTTTCAAGGCATTACATTCTTGATAAGTTTCAGAAATGCATATATATTATTGTATGTGTTTAATAGGACTGCATGATTCTGGCCACCATTTTTTTTTTTGCTTAAAATCAAGATCACGATTTTCTCACGATTCTGTAGATGTAAAATAAAGGTTAATATGAGTAGGTTATTATTATTGTTATTTCTCAAACATATGGTAAATCAACAGTAATAAAATTAGGCCTGTGTGTAGGTCTACTGTTGGTTAAAATGCAATTTTTTATAAAAGACTTATTTGATCTTGTATGTAGGGACCCCTTTGTAAATGAGATGTTTCATCTCAATGGGTTAAACATTAACATTAAAATTTGTTGCAAATAAATGATAAATTGTAATTATAAATTGTTTGTAAAATTTATAGCTATTTTTTATGGAATTGGCATTTTCTGGTAATCCTGGTCAATTTAGGGCCTCCTTGTTGAATACAAATGCCTATTTATAATATTCTTATATGGTTAAAGTTGAAATTATTAGCCCTCCTGTGAAATTTAATTTCCTTTAAAAATATTTTCCAAGTGCTGTTTAATGGAGAGATTTTGCTAACATAATTTTAAACATGACAGTTTTAATAACTCATTTCTTTAATCTTTGCCAAAATGACAGTACAAAATGTTTTCTAGTTAATTTGCAAGTTGTTAAGTTAAAGTTAGTAAGTTAGGTTAAAAAGCCATGTTCATGTATATAGGGGCTAATGATATTGACCTTACAAATAGTTTAAAACAATTTCAACTGCTTTTGTTCCAGCCAAACAAAACAAAAATATTATAGGAAATACCGTGAAAATAGCTTCGCTTCATTAAATATCACTTGGGAAATATTTTACAAAATAAAAATTCTCCGGCGGGCTAATAATCTTGCCTCAACTGTAATTAATGCTATGTGATAAAAAAAATTAAAGACCCCATGATTGGTTTTCCTGGAATCGAACCCAAAAATGATCCCCTAAGCATCTTAAAATCAATTTTTTTAAACACCCTTAAAAAAAGTCTGTTCCTCTTTCAGACGGAGCACCCTTTCAAGTCCAAAAAGATGGTTTGGCACAAACTGCTGTCCAAACAGCGGCGTAGAGCGGTGGTGGCCTGTTTCAGGATGACTCCACTTTACAACTTGCCCAGGTAAGACAAGACGGATCCCAATCAATTTCAGTCATTTCTGCACAAGCCGGTCTGTTTCATAAAATGAAATGAAGAGAAAAAGGATCAGAATATGCATTAACGTCTCTCTTTCAGACACAGAGCGTCTAATATGTTCCTGGATGGGTACAAGCGCAACTGGATAAGAAACGAAGGATATTCCTTTGAGGACAGAATGATTGATGATCTGTCTGTATGTGCTCACACATTAGCAAAAAAAACCAAAAAAAAAAACATGCATTTAAGCAACGTTTAGACATGTAATGTTCTTCACAACGTAGAAAGCATTGGAGGAGGAAGAAGAGGAGGAAGAGGAAAAGGAGACAAAGCCAGACCCTCTTCATCAGCTCATCCTTCACTTTAGCCGCACAGCACTCACTGAGAAAAGGTGAGATCCCTGGTCAGTTAGACACTTGGTTACTTGTGTCAAAAGAGGCCATCACATGGCCATAACATGCGGCTGTTATGCAGACTGTTTGAGTCATTCACGTTGTTCACATGGCCTTCTGTATTATATTATAAAATCAACCAACTCACAGATTTACAGGTTTACAGCTATCAGAAATGTAGAGTCTGTCTGTCCAGCAAAAATGAAAAAGTGAATGGTAATTGTAATTTTCTTTCTTTAATTTAGAATATGTCCTGTTTGTGATTTATTCAAAATTTTTCTAAGCAAAAAGTAGCATGGGTATAAGTTTAGGAATCAAATGATTTATCAAAATAATAGATGTTTTAATACCAAAAATTATTGGGATATCAAGTAAAGATCATCTTCAGTGAACACATTTTGTAGATTTCCTAGCGTAAAATAAATTAAAACTTACATTTGGTTAAGAGTATACATGGCTAGCATCTTAATTTGACCAAATATATTATAAATATTTAGATATTTTTTCCCTTAGATTCCAGATGTGTACATTTTTGCTTATTTTCAATACTGTCCTATTCAAATAAACATTTATTTGTTTATCTATTATAAATGCTTATTTATTCAGCTTTCAGTTGATGTATAAATCTCATTAATATAATAAGACCCTTATGACTGGTTTTCTAGTGTCAAAAGAGGCCATCACATGGCCATAACATGTGGCTGTTCTGCAGACTGCTCAAGTCATTCATGTTGTTCACATGGCCTTATGTATTATATTACAAATAAATTAATTCAGAGATTTACAGTGTAATAAACATGTTTACAGGTACTTATTAATAGTTTTTCAGGTAGTAGTTGGGTTTAGGAAAATACTAGGAATTAGCAATGTAGAAGAAGATGCAGAAAAGTACTAATATACAGCCAATACCTTAATAATAGACAGGTAATAGTTAATAGTGTTAATAGTTTAATTGGTACATAAACTAAAGTGTTACCAAATTTCCAATTCAAATATTACTCAATCTTAAATATTGCAAAGTTGCTGGTGTTTTTATATGTAACCCTAAAGCATTGCATTATTAACATTGTGTTAGAAAATGCTGATTAAATAAAACTGCCATGTAACTTAAACTATTTGTGTTCTTTTATGAAATATTGACTTTAACTGAAATAAAATAAAACTTTTTAAAAATTAATCTAACAGACAGAAAATTTTCCCAAACAACAAATAAAATAAGTGAATGAAAACCATATAGAGTAATAAAAACACATAGAAAGATCTAACTGTCTGTCTTTAGCAAAAAAGTACAGTGAAAGGCAATTAAAATTGTATTTCTGTATATTAGAATATAAGCAAAGGTATATTGCACAGGTATATTTTTAGGAAAAGCCAACATTGTTGATTTTACTTTTATGCAGGTAATCAAGTAAAGATCATCTTCCTTTATCATGTTCTTTTATAAATTTCCTACCATATATATATATATATATATATATATATATATATATATATATATATATATATATATATATATATATATATATATATATATATATATATATATATGAAAACCTAATTTTATTAAGAGTATGCATGTCTGAACTTAATTTAGACAAATTTATAGGCAGTTTTTTCAATATTTAGATTTTTTTGAGCCCTCAGATTGCAGATGTTCAAACTTTTGCTTCTCAGATATTGTCAAAGTCAAAGTCAGCTTTATTGTCAATTCAGCCACATGTACAAGACATATAGAGAATCGAAATTGCGTTACTCTCAGACCCAAGGTGCTTAACATTAATATAAAAAAATATATATAAAAAATAGTAGAGTTTAAGAAAAAGAAAATTTACAGTATATACATTGCACATAATGTGGTCTAAAAATATACATAGGTAATGAAATTGTAAACAATAATAGTGACTTAATGTCACTATTATTGTTTACAATTTCATTACCTATGTATACCTATGTATATGCATATAGCAAATGAGTGCAAAGTAAACCAGAGTTGTGCAGATAAAGAACAGTATAGTGCAAAAAGAACTTGTAAACATGATAATTGTGATAAAGTGACAGTGTCATATTGGGAGGTAGTAGTAGTGACAGTGTCATATTGTAGAGGTAGTAGAATTGTCTTATTCTAACAAACCATACATCAATACTTATTTGCTAATTTATGTTAAATGCTGATTTATTCAGCTTTCAGATGGTGGTCGAAGGTCACATTAAACAGTGCTATTCTATGATGATCACAGTGCAGCCCTTAAATACTAGTTAGTAGTTATTATAATCTTCATACTTAGCCACTATCTTTTAAAGCATTAGGCTTTATGCATACATGTGTATTATTCCAGTGTCTATATTTTTACATCTTTTTGGTTGTCTTTGAGATGTCTTTTATATCCTTTGATTCCAATTTTTTATCTCCTTGTCCTTACTTTTGTTCTGTCGCAGTAAACTGGATATAGATCACTTATACATGGCATATGCTGATATCATGGCTAAGGTAAGATTTTCTGGCTTATTGTAAACAAATAACAACCATTTTCAGCAGTTCCTCCATGACTTTGTGGAGCATTTTTTACATTTTTTTGCAGCTTTATGGATGACCTGGGCTTTTCTCTAAATTTTGGACATTTCTAGTGTTGCTTTGCTGTGAAAATATACACAGACAATAATCATGCAAATTTGTTATCTCTCTTTTTTTTGTTTTAGCTCAAAAGCAATTGGTATCTGTATTTTATATTAAGGACACCATGGTCTAGGAGCACAATTCAATTCACCTTTATTTCTATAGCGCTTTTACAGTGTGGATTATGTCAAAGCAGCTTAACATAGAAGTTCTAGTAAATTGAAATTGTGTCAGTCCAGTTTTCAGGATTAAAGTTCAGTTTAGCTCAGTTCAGTGTGGTTTAATTTTCACTGCTGAAAGTCCAAACACTGAAGACCAAATCCATCGATGTGCAGCTCCAGTCTCATGCGGTCCACTCCTCCATGACCACCACAGCATCTGCTCAGGATACAGCCTAGTCCAGGATTATGGATACTTCGGGATAAGAAAAAACAACAACAGACTAACATAAGCGTAGATGCCGATCAAATTATAATGTCTTTTGGGAAGTGATTTGGATTTCAAAAGTATTTGTGTTTTATGTGTATGCTAATGCAATGAGATGTGTCTTTAATCTAGTTTTTAACTGACAGGGTGTGTTTACTTCCCGAACTGTGCTAGTAAGGCTGTTCCAGAGTTTAGATGCCAGATATGAGAAAGATCTACCGCCTACAGTTGATTTTGATATTCTGGGAATAATCAATTGTCCAGAATTAATTGAGCGTAGTGAATGTGAGGGGCAATAATACACCAGGACTCCCTGAGTAAAAAAAAGTCTACTTCACTACACTAAGAAATAAAGTCTGCTTTATATTTGTATCATAAATCCGAACAAGCTGCCCTGAATGACAAAATCATGGAGGAATTGCATCATTTTTATTATGGGGTTTAGTTTGATTTCTAACTGACATTAAATGTGGGCATATTGGCTCAGTTTCACAGACATGGTTTTGCTTAAATTATGATTAAATTTTATAGGATTTATTATTAGTAGTAGTAGTAAAATTAGAATATAATTTTTTTAAAGCACATTATTGGTGGCATTTTAAGACTACTGTTTGTACACTGTTAAAAAAGTCTTGCTGTCTTAAATTTTTAGTTGAATCAAATTAATTTTTCTAGTCATCTCAACTTACATCAGTCAAACTGATGAAAAATATTAAGTTAAACTTTGTATAACTTAAACATTATAGTTGAAGCCTGATTAAAATAAGTTAAAGCAACATAAAAATGTAAATTATTTTTGTCATTACATTTTTTACAATGTACAAGTAATCTTTAGTTAAAACTAGCCTTATGCCTTGTCTGAGAAACTCAAAGTAAAGTGGGTAAAGTATTAAAATACATTTATTATGGATTAATCTATTTTGTTTTTTCATACATTATGAAATGTTCTTTAAAATGTCCTATAATGCAGTCTAATGCCACGATCTCTCTCTTTGTCATGCTGAATGTAGAGTTGCCACATGGGTGAAGAGGATGAGGGTGGAGAGGAGGAGGATGAGGGTGGAGAGGATGAGATGTCCTTTGAGGTGCGACAGACAGAGATGGTAGGGGGAGTCCGGGGGCTGGGGACGGGGAAGACACACGAGCGGTAGACCCGAGTGACATCCAAACCAACCACTGTATCACCCATCCATTCACTCACATCCCATTTGATCTGTCTATCTCTCTCTGTCTGTCTGGCTTGTGCTCTCTGATATGTCTTTGTCTCTTCATTTTAACTATGTCTAATATGCATTAATATCACACTTCTGCATCTTTAAAAACAGGCTTCGGTTGCACTTTATTTTATGGTTGACCTATTATACAGTTAACAATTGTATCATATTAATTAAATATGTGTTTACTATAGGATTAGGAATTAATTTGGGATTATTATTATTATTTAATTACTACAAGAAGTTTCCAAGTTACTACATATGTTTCCAAGGACACTATAATATAAAGTGCTACCTATGTAGACTTAGGTGAATTGTTGTGCTTTATGTTGTAAAACTCAGCGTTTGGATAACCTAAAGCTGCAGCTTGTGGGGATTCTATAATTAGAAATATAACAGAATTGCTACTGAATTTTTACTACAAATCTTCTGCACAGAGGATTGAGCTGTCATCCTATGTAATATAATGAGTGTATTTAACCAAGACATGTGAAATATACATTTTATTTGATTATATAAATTATATTTGTAATAATTGTATATTATTTAGATTGTTTTAAACAATTTTCTATGATTTTATTAGAAAGTTTCTGTATTGTTAAGTAATTTTGAGACTCCAAAGAGATTTCAGTGTGTGAATGTTTACTGGTTGCAGCTTTAAGAGTCCAAAAGTAACTATCCTTTAACTACTGTATATATGGTTGCTTTTTAAGGTTTTGCTTAATGATTAATGCTTCTTTCAGTGCTTTCTGAATGAACGTGCATTTAGCTTGTTTCACAGTTTATTTAATTATTGTATGTGTGTAATACAGGGTTCCCATGCTTCTTGAAAGTACTTAAAAATACTTCAGTTTCAGACATTTGGATTCAAGGCCTGGAAAGTACTTAAAAGCAAACGCATGTCCTTGAAAGTGCTGGAAATTTGAAATGAAATTTGTTTATGGTTTGAACATATGTATTATATTGTAAAAACAGATCACTAAAAAAACTGACAAAATCTTAAATTAAAATTCTTAAATTAAAATCTCATACAATAACATTGATAAATTAAAGCTGCAAGCAGCGATGAAAGGGACGTCGCACCCGGGCTCACCACCCCCCCTGGCCTTAGGATGACAGAGAACAGTGGGCAACAATAATTTAAGCTGATAAATGTAAAAAATCCTGAGAAAATCACCAGTTTATGTAAAACCTCTTCTGTCAGCTGGTGGTGCTATGGCTTTAACTTAATGTTTGCATGTAAATGTCTTCAGGAGAGGAATATTATGGAACTTTTAAAAAAAATGTGTAGTTTGTTACAGTGGAAAACATGTAATTTCCTTTTGCCAGTAGGTGGCGCTATAACTGAACTCGAATTTTGGCATGTAAAAATGTTCAGGACATGACTCTCATCAAATAATGCAGATTCAGAATTCAGAAACCGCATTTGAACATTACCAGTATTTGATATGACATTTTTAATGTAAATAGTAAATATAAGTGAAATGTTAAGTACAGTGAAAGACTTTTAGGGTGCTACATACTGTATGCTGGGCTATCCTTACAAAGGTGCTTTATTTAACACTAATGGTGCTTTAAAAAGTCCTTGAAAGTTCTTGAATCTGCTGTTCATGAAAGTGTGGGAACCCTGGTAATAGTAATGTCTGTTTTCTGTTCTCTCTTACCCTGATTTCCTTTAACGCATTCACAGTTGTTTTGTGAAAGTGACTAATCAACGTTTTCCCCCATACTGACATAGTATACTGACACACAGACTACAGTGAAAACAAGAGCAGTCTCCTAGTCTGCACACACAAAGATACAAACATAGATACACATCTGACGTAGTGAATTGTAGGTAACAAATACATATACAGTAGTTATAATTTCACTTATGTACACTCATGTTGAGCATTTATAGACATGGTAAGAAGATATGCACACACTTTTGGGTGTTTAGGCCAGGCTTACAGGGGAGGGGGGTGGTAGGGGTGGGATGGGAGGTTTGGGAGGGGGGTGTAATATGCATGCAGTAATTATAAACCTAAAGATTTATTTTGCGAAGCTTTAGAATTTTTAAAATGTACACTTTTTTTTGTGCAACTTTTGCTTCTTTTATGTATGTAATAAAAAGCAAAAGCCTTGCTTTTATTACAATTTTATTAGTTATGTGTTTGCTTGTACATATCTACATTTAAAAAACGAAAAGGGAAAGCAATTGCATATAATCACAATTTATCTTTATTTTAAAGTCGATTGTTTGGTAATGCTGGGTGAAGGGTTACGTTTATGTTGGAGATGCACTTATTGGTCACTTCTCAACAGGAGACAGAGCTGTAGATAAGTAACACCTGCATGGCTCTTTGTTTCTCTGTGAGATGCAAAGCCATCAGGAGAATTTACTGTAGTCCAACGTTTGCTCTGTTAGACAAACGTGGGAAATTAGTATGATTATCCCATGACTAATGATGATGGTGCGCTTGATTGGAAGCATGCTAAAAGAGCTTGAGTGAAAGAGAAGAGTTGTAGAATATATATTAGCTTCAGCGTAGCCCAGATTTTGGTCAGGAGCTCTCCTTAATGCTGTAAAAATCACATTTAAACTAAGATGAATACATTTTCGCTTTTGGTTTATTTCTCTATAGTTTTATATGTGTGGATGTATTTTAAAACATTTTGGGAAAGCACAAATTTAGCGATCAAAATTGATTTTTGCAGCTTGCTCAAACTACTTATTTAAAATGAGCTGAATCGGCACAAGTCTTCTGATTATTTGGAGACAACTTAAGTGTTTTATGTTTAGTCCATTTAAATTTGTAAAACCAATTAAGTTAACTTAATCGATTTGTGTTGGGACAACATAATGGAATTGTGTAGAACCCAGCGTTTTTTACAGTGTGAACAGGATTAAGACAAAATGCTTTCTGTAGTTTGTTTTAGAGGAACAGGGAGATTGACCTGAAAGAATGGTATGTGGAAAGGACGACATATTAATGATTTCAATCAGTTCATTGTCCATGTTTATCCCTTTAGGAAAAGGAAATGGAAAAGCAAAGACTGCTCTACCAGCAGTCACGTCTACACAACCGAGGGGCTGCTGAGATGGTCCTGCAGATGATCAGTGCCTGCAAGGGTACTAATTCAGCTTTATACATACCTAAAAACTACTGAAGTCATTTTTAAAGTGCCCTGTTATGATATTTTAAAGGATTCTGATTTTATTCTAAAACATGTCTGCATGAAATCAAGGTCAAAAAAGTTCTGTAATTGTCTTCACATAATATACAACGCAGTATCACCTCTTGTCTCATGGTGTCTGAAAAGATGTGCTGAAGTCATTCAAAACAAGGTCCTGTACATTAATTTTGATCGTTGTAGCCTTCTGATGGGGTATATGCAGATACACTTTTAATTTTCAGCCAGCCAGCACAAGTGCTTTTGGTTGTGCCATTACAAAATTGCCACGTTTAATATCTTATTTCTTTAAAAAAAAAAAAAAAGTAATTCAAATGATCTTCATTGCCTGATAGATAAACAAAATAAATTGGGTGTCAGACCGGAGTAGAAGCACTGCGTTAAATCCCATTTTTTGTGCCATGTTTTTAAAATATGGAATTTTATTTTACTCCAGTATGTTCAATATAGTTTGTTTTCAATGGACCCTGCTGCTACTGGCGTTGCTTTTGTTTACAAAGTCTTTCATCTATTTTCACGCTTGAAAAGCTAAATGAATGCTTAAGTCTATTTAACTGATTGTATTGTAATTACATTACATCATCGATTCTGTAAAAGGAACCTTATGAAATTAAAAATAGTCACATAAATCTTTTACCGGAAGTTTATCATTGGCTTAAAACACTAGCTCTACATATACCCCATTAAAGACTGTTGTTCTTTAATTTTGATCACTGTGTTTTTGATTACTGTGAATGCTGTGGTTATTTTGCTGTAGCCACAACTATATATATCATATATTAATGTATATATAGTAATATATGGTTATATATCATATATTACGTTATTTCTGAATAACAATGAACTTTTCATTCAGTAAATTTCTGTTTTTGTATTTTGATTTCCACCTTATATCACACCCTATGTTCAAATATCCAAATGGGGCAATTTAGAACTTTTCTTTTTTGTCTTTGTGCAGGTGAGACCGGTTGCATGGTCTCTTCCACCCTAAAACTGGGCATTTCTATTTTAAATGGCGGGAACTGTGAGGTCCAGCAGGTTAGTTGCGAGACACCTAAATTAAAGACAATTATTTAGATATTGTGCTTTGTTACCGGATAAAAAATTACCTTTCAGAAAATGCTGGAGTATCTGAAAGACAAGAAAGATGTGGGTTTCTTCCTCAGTGTTCAGGCTTTAATGCAGACCTGCAGGTATTTTGTGATTGCAAGCTGCTGTCTTCCTCTTTTCACACTAGTTAATAGATTGATTAATTAAGTGTTTGTAAATGCTTTGCAGTGTTTTGGACCTGAATGCCTTTGAGAGGCAGAATAAAGCTGAGGGTCTAGGTATGGTGTCAGAAGAGGGAACAAGTAAGTAACAGGAATGATCCAGAGTCTTTTTCATCGTGCACCAGTACTGTATTTTGACAAGCTGGATATTTGTAGATTAAAGGTGCTATAGAGTGAATTCATTCAATATGATAAAATGTTCTCTGATAGCTACATAGTAGGAATGTCACTTAAATGAAAAGCTTGCTTTTGACCATATTTAGAAGGATCGTTGTAATGGTGCCTTCACACCAGAAGCGTCAAGCACGAGTGGTTTACATGTTATGTCAATGCAAAGACGCAAATAGACATCCTGCGGCATGATGCGCAACAATGAGGCTGCACGAATGATGTGATTCACGCGAATGATGCGATTCACGTTAAAGATGCGATTTACGCAAATGAAGCGGCGCGAGTTGAGAGTTTTGCGGAATTTTGCGAAACACTGCCGCCAAGGGGCACAAAATGGCTGAATGCAGTAAATACCCAGCTACTTATAAATGAAGATGAAATAAAGCAATGAAATGCGTGTTACGTGTGAATCGCTTGAGATGGAAAATTTGAAACTTTAGCGGACATTCGTGCCGCATTAACGAATCAGGAACTTTCTCTTGTAGGGGCTTGTTTATGAAGTAGAGCCTGTTGTTGTTGTCCTGGGGGAAAATCCTCCCGCTGACACCTGACAACAGTTGATCAAACTAGACTCGGCTCGGTCGGAAGCACCGCTTAAAGCTTCCATCATCCAGGTTAAGTTTCTGGAGGAGTTTGTGAACTCACAGAGCTGGATGCACCTCTAAAAGGATCTAGTGACTCAGACACGGCTCCAAACGAATCGACGCTGCTTTTCAGTCTTCATAAAGCACATAAACACAGTTATTCTCTCAATAAAATTCATGTTAGCCGTTTAGTAATGAAGCTAGAGTCACCAGGCAGACAGAACCCCTGCCCATGACGCGAATCCGCATCTATTGGGAAGTGAATTTAAACTCAAAATGTGTCTGGTGAGAACAAAAATTCACAGTTCAGAGAAAGGAGAAAATTATTTGCAAAATAATATATAATATGACATTTTTACAAATAGAGTAGATGCTTTATACATTTTTTTAAATGAATTGGACATATTTTTAGGAGTGAGTGAGATGTCTTTAAGCCACCAGAGTAACCTATTTTGCTCGAGTTTTGTTTTTCAATGACATAGAATAAATTGTAATTATATTCATCAAAAGAGACAGACATAGATGTTATAGTGTTGTATTTGAAGCTTTAACAAATATTAATATACAGGCAGAAATTAATATCAACCTCTGCATAAACAGAGGAGTTTTAAAATACAATATTTATTTATAAAGCACATTCAAAAACAACCAAAGTTGACCAAAGTGCTGTACATAGGAGTACTAAAGAAAATAAAATGTAAAAGGAAACAATTAATAAGCAAAAGATATAAATAAACAGTAATCAAGAGGTATTAAAAGTGAGAGTGAGTTGTTTAAAGTGCATTACTGTCCTATCACTTCAGAAAAATCACAGTAAAAACTGAGCGATATGACACTTATATTCGGCAATCTACATGTGTTTTTTGGCTCATTACATATATAAATGTATGTTGCTACCTTACAAACAAACGTTGCAAATTCCAAAATATACACGTTAAACTAACTAAATATACAGTTAAACAGGCCTTATAGCTCTTGGGGTCGTAGTGAATCCATATATCCTGTATTTTGCCTTCTGACGAGCTGTGAAAACTCTGTGGTCATGCATGGCTGCCTACTTCCCAAAACTGCTGCCTGCCTCTCTCGTTTTTAAGACAAGAGTCCCATGTATGTAGTAGTTTTAATACACGCTTAGATAAACTTAAAACTAAGGGGGAAAAAGATCATTGTAATTTCACTACGAAATGTTGTGGCCAATCAAATGCTGCCTGGGGCATGCATATTAATCGTACCGATTGACCTGCTTTTCAGTGGGAATTTCCAGAACGAGGAAACAATTACAGTAAGTGACCGTTCAAATGGGACGAATGGATTACGGAAATGTGTTTAGGTGTAACAGTAGTTTGCAACACTGCCGCCAAGGGGCACAAAGTGGCTGAATGCAAACGAAGAGAAATATCCAGTAGCGGTAAATACCCTGCTACTTGTAAATGAAAATGAATGAATGAAACAAAGCATTATTATTCCTTCTTAAATCATTATAAACTTGAGTATAAACCTAAGTACAATGAGGATTTATTTTGGAAATCAAAACATCATAAATAAAAGACAACCTAAATGAAAGTACAAACAAACATACAGTAAATAAATAAATAAAGCAGCGCTTTAGCCTAAATATAGAGAGATGTATAGTAGGCTGTTTTTTTTTTTTTAAGTGATAGGGCTAAGACAGCCAATAAATAGACTTTATTATTCAGCTACGCCTAGGTATATCCAGACATTAATTCTATGGCACCTTTAATACCAATTGCTAATGTAATTTGCTAGTATAAATGACTATAGAGGTTAAAAATGATTGTTGAATCCATAAATGTGGCCAAAAATAGCTACTATTTAATCATCCATCTGTAATCATGCGTGTTTGGTCATTCTAACCTGAAAATGCCGCATCATTTGTTGACAAAATTGATCAGATCAATAAATAAATCAGTGATCATATTATCACAAACTCCATTTGTCTCCAGATGTAATAATCGAGTCTAATATGATGCCAGTTGAAAGATTATGATATTGGTCATGAATAATTCCCTTTTCACTCCATGTCGTCTGTTTGTCCTCACCTCACCATCGCTCTTTTACCATGACTATACTTTTGTCCCCATCTCTTTTCATTCCTCCTTTCCTTCACGGGCCTCAGACATGAAGCTAGAACGGGGTAAATAATGCCTCTGTCCCTCTGTTTTTTCATTTTTCTCTACCTGTCACTCCTCTCTGTCCCTTTTTCTCTTTGAAATCAGTTTTCTTTTATTTATTTTTTGAATATATATACACATGAAAGTATATATATGAAACTTATCACTCAAGGATTTGTAAAAACAACTTTCGGTCACATTACAAATTCAGTTCACCAAGCAGTACATCTAATTTATTCATTCCCACTGACTCAGAATGTGACTGAAGTGTTTTTCTCTCTCCCCTTGAGTGTTGAAACAGATCTACTGTAACTCTAAGTCTCTGCATTGTGTCTAGTCTGTAGAAAAGGAGAAATAAAATGAAGTTTACAGTAACAACATGCTGCATAAACAAAACATTTTTGTTCATTATGTTGTTTTTTTGCATTCATTAAGTTTCATTCCATGTAGTTATACGCATCAGCTTTGTTTTTACATGAAAAAAGACCTTAACTTTCATATGACAACACTAAAATCCTTATTGAATTTAAGGTGATCATGTGTTTTGTAACTAGCAAATTCAGGGGTCAAAGACATGTTGGTCTCTGCATCAAAAATAAATGTAATATAAATATTTTATGATAATAAAATGCTAGTAAAGTGGAAGTATCAACTAGCACGTCATGATTTTGCCAAGTATGATGCAATCCTGGATTAACATCTATGTTGATCCTGGAACACCATTTTTGTTTGAATATGTAATCCATACATATTCCCTACCCCTAAACCCAACCATAACTGTAAATTATTCATAAAAATCAGAGGGAAATATTAATTAGATAACAATCATGTAGAAGTATAAACCTAAACGTAAGACTTAACTTAACATAAACTGTTAACGTATCCCTTAATCCTGATTGGAATGTTGTTCCAGGATCAACATAGATGTCAATCCGGGAACATGTCCTACTTTGTAAAATCAGGTTGGCAGTATCAACTAACATCAAAATATGAAAGTAAAATGTAAAATATGTGAAAAAGAATCATTTTAATTAAGTGTAATGTGTATATTTACGTCAAATTTAAACATCATACTTCTTCTATGTGTTGAAAAATATACAGTCAGGTCCATGAATATTGGGAAATCTACACAGTTCAAAATTTTTTACTCCAACTCAATGTATTTACAATGAAATGAAAAAGATGTGCTTTACCTGCAGACTGTCAGCTTTAATTTGAGGGTATTGACATCCAAATCAGGTGAACGGTCTAGGAATTACAACACTTTGCAGATGTGCCTCCCACTTGTTAAGGGTCCAAATGTAATGGAACACCCTCAAAATTAAAGCTGACAGTCTGCAGTTTGAGCACATCTGGTTCGTTTCATTTCAAATCCATTGTTTTGATGTATAGAACCAAAAATGTTAGAATTGTGTCGATGTCCAAAAATTTATGGACCTGACTGTATATTAAAATGATCGTTCTAAATTTAATTATTTTTCAAATTATTACATATTACTTGCTTAAAATTGGACACAACCTAGGATAGTGGCAAAGGTCAAGAAAGGTTTAAAATGATTTTTTAAAATTCTTTTAATGTGTCATTAAACAAATCTTGTTTTAATTGTATTTTAAAATATTTATTAGTATATAAAAATATACTATTGTTACACTGAATAACATTTAATTGGGTGTATGAAAAATGTAAATTTATTAATTTTTGACTACATGTGGACAAACTTAAATGTATATTAAATTAATTTAATGCCATTTTGTGCTTTGATTGTTTTGACGCTTGTAAACCCGTTTTTGTCTTTGACCCAGATATAATTTACTAGTTCCACCCATTGGTTATGAATTGAGCCAAATCTGATCTAACTCTGTCTTGGCTTCAAGATTTGCACCTAATATTACCCTTTATGCCTTCCTAAATTTACCCCAGCTTAGGTATTGCCTTGAGGTCATAATTAATCCATTAATAAGTCATACAAAATTGGACACATCAAAAACACTAGACTATGATAGTGCACAGCAGTTTAGCATTAGCCTTTAGCATAAGCATTAGCAATTTAGTATTTAACATATTGTGATCCTAAAATAAAAATAGCTGGAATTATCACAGAAGATATCATGCTGGAGTCTCTGACTTTCATGTGGCTTTGTGGATTTATTGACCTGCATTTTCCCTCCCCAAAACACAGCTGAGGTTTAGGATTACAGTCGGTCTGTCCCGCATGTCAAAGTAACGCGTCTATGTTGGGCTTTTATGTTGTAATTAATCTCTCCATGTGTTTAAGCCACAGTTTATGTGATTGTATATCAGTGTACTTATATATGTGCTCATTTATGCTTATTATTGTGTATGTGTACAGTTTATGTATACTGTATGTGTTGTGTTATTTGGTTAAAGTGTCATATTTGTGCAGCTGTATTTCAGTTAAAGATTTTGCATAAGGCTGTGTCTCAATCAACTCTCTAGTTACCTATGAAGTAAGTCAATTAAATTGTCCTATTGCTGACTTTTAAAATAAAGTATAGCACTGATATGAAATATTAGTTTAGCTTTCATTCCTGTAGATTTTTTAAATATGAGACATCAATGAACATGATAAGTTCAACTATGCATTCTGGTATTTTTTTAGTGCGCTAAACTGGGGAGTAGATTGAAACACCACCACAAATAATATAATTTTTTGCCTATTTCTTCCTGAAAGCGACAAAGAGTTGCAGTTTGCACTAACATTATAACCTGAGAGATTCTGTTGAATTTTTCTTATTTCTGTTCTAATCAGACTGCTTCTACACCTGAGATCAGATTCACAAAGACACATTCACCTGTATGTGATGTTGCTACATATTTCCTCCTTCCCTTTGCATAGGTGAGAAGGTCATGGCTGATGACGAGTTCACTTGCGACCTCTTCCGCTTTCTACAGCTCCTCTGTGAGGGTCACAACAATGGTGGGTCGTCATTCTGCACATTTGTATTGTGATTTATTGCAATTTGTTTTCATTTGTGCACCACAACTGTTAAAGGGGATCGTTCACTCAAAAATCTAAATTAAGTAAACATCTCCTCACTTTGGTGTTGTTCTGATCCCTAGTTTATTTTTCAGACCACAAAAGGAGAATAATAATTTTTTTTTAAACTTGTTCTCTCTGATTCACATAGGAAAATGGAAATCAACCAGATAAAAATATCTTGTCAAGATAAACTTTGATGTTGATGGCCAGGCCACAAATTTTGAGGAAAATTCAAATGCTTGTCAAACAGATAATATTAAGACTATAGAAGGTTGTTAGCATGTTTTAGCACATACAGTAAATAGTCTGTTGCTAGCTTGCTTTAACACATTGCTAGCATGTTTTTGACTGAGCTATGATGTTTCCCACATTGTTTACATTGTGATGTTGTTAGTGTTTACATTACTAACAATATTTCTATTTTAGCATATTTGTAGCACATTTCAAACTTTGTATCATCATCTTATTGTATGAATTTTTAGCATGTATTAGCACATTTAATATGTTGCTAGCATATTTTAGCATGCTGGAAGTACGTTGTTGACTTTTTTAAACATTGTTGACATTTGTTAGCACATTAATAGCTTGTAGCTACTATTTTTAATATGTGCACATTGCTAGTATATTAGTATATATTGCTATGTTGCTAGCATATTGCTAATATGAATTAGGCTACTTGGTAGGTTTTGCCAGAGAGCAGAAATTTTAGTCTCAAGCCACCATAAGAAAATTCACGGCACACAAAATACAACATACAGCATTCAAACTACACCAGGGTGGGTAAATGATGCCTCATTTAAAATGTTGTGTTTAACTTTAACTTTATTACACATCATCATATTGTTCTGAACATTGTGTCAATGGTTTTGGAAATGTGTTTACGAGTCTGCTTCACTTTAGACTTCCAAAATTACCTCAGAACACAGACAGGCAGCACCACCACCATCAATGTCATTATCTGTACAGTGGATTACCTGCTTAGACTACAGGTGAGGCCATTTTTACCCTTGAAAACCCCAATAAAGTGTAGCATAAAATGTTCTGCAAATTTACTACTTAATGTACATTTATTTTCTTCCTCCAGGAGTCTATCAGTGATTTCTACTGGTATTACTCAGGAAAAGACATCATAGATGAACCAGGAAAGCGAAACTTCTCTAAAGCTATGACTGTGGCCAAACAGGTTTTCAACAGTCTTACTGAGTATATCCAGGTGCGTCATTATTAGTACTATTTTTTTTTTTTTACATTAATGACTAGAGGTGTGAACCCACACCGGTCTCACCGTTCAGTTACAATTCTCATGCCATTGATTCAGTTCAATTCGATATCTCGGTGCATCACGATGCATTGGCGATAATTTCATTAACAATTTGATATTTTACTTAGCAACACAAAAATGTTGTATTAAAATGTATAATTTTTAAATACAGTTATATTTATATATTATTTATAATACAATTCTGTCCTTAAATACAAACAGTCAGATCTATACCTTTAATTTTACCTGCTCATAGAAAATACTCTTTTTGAATGCATCAAACAAAACTCAAGTACATGCACAGAACAACATGAGCATTTAAAGCAAATAAACTAATGTAAATATTATCCCACTTGCTTTTTGACCCTTGTTGAAAGAGTTCTTAAACACCTATGATTGATCACGCGCTCAACAGAAAGGGCTGCATTTGGCTCTAGCGATCACTGCGGCTCTGGCGCTGTTCAGTAAACAGTAACTTGGAAACTAATGTTAAATGGTTGTGGCAATCGGCTGATCCATAGATGGCAACGTAGTGAAGAGTACTCTCTGCAGTTATGCTCGTGTCTGGATCCACAAGTAACGTTATTGTTGTAAGAGCTGAGAGAGAAAATAAAACGTTACCTCATGAACACGCCAGCAGATCACAGGGGCCACAGAGAGTGAGAGATAGAGCTTACAGCTTTCATTTTTGCCTAGCTGGGTTCTGATGTGAAAGACTCACAAGTGGTGACCAGTGCACAGTTATCTGCTTTTTAAGTAGTGTTTTAATCACTCACAGTCCCCTCCCTCACCATAGTAGGCTACTTTATAGCGCATATGTCATAAATGACGGCAGTAAATAATAATCGGTTACCGAATTGTTCGCATCTACATCGCGGTGTATCGAAGTAACAATTAATTTTGACACCCCACCAATGACAGTCCTATTGATTGGTTGAATGATTGGTTTGAACCAACTCGCTCATAAATTAATGCACAAACATGCTAAAATGTCAACAACATCACTATGTACTGCCTGGTACTGCCGGCCAATCACCACACTGGAATTTACGCAATGACCTCATCCCTCTAATCTCTCTTTAAAAGTTAGCTCTATGTTGTACGAATTTGCCTAAAACAACGCAAAATCAAACAGTTTTCACTTGTTGGTGAAATATATGTGTCCTTTAGTGTGTTTTTAGCATAGTGGCGCATATATATATGTCTGTCAACATCTAAAAAATTAAGGGTTTTAGGGTTTTGTGTCTCTTTAAATTGTTCCATCACATTTTTCAGTGCATTAATTTCCTCAAATATAAATATATAACTTTCATTTATTTAAGAGATCTGTCTGTCTCAGGGTCCCTGCACAGGAAACCAGCAGTCCCTGGCCCACAGTCGCTTGTGGGATGCTGTGGTGGGCTTTCTGCACGTGTTTGCTCATATGATGATGAAACTGGCTCAGGTAACCCACATAAACTTGATTGTACTGTTGCTCATTTCCTCTGTTCATTCTATCTGAATGCATTAGATCACACATTTATCTTAGTCTTCGTTTGAAGTGTTTTTGTAGTGTGCACTAGTAGTAAACATTCACTGCTTGATACATGAGTAGTTTTTGTATCTCAGCATTTTGATGGAACATAAAACCATATTTCACAGCATTATCGTCAGTAGACCTACATATTTTCACCAGTGTCAGATGTGTTTAATTTGTTACTAAAAGGGCTTATTTATTACTTGAGTTGCTAATAGGAAATGCATGAAAATGAAAGTATAGTAGTGCTCAAATAGAGGTGTTTTTAATGATTAGACATGCTTAACTAGTGAACATGTTACATTCCCTTTTCAATATTGAAATGACTAGTTTGTTGGAATGTAATATTGTTTTTGCTCTCAATGCTTTACTGATGAATTAAACTGTCTTTCATACGCCGTATGCAGGGAAGAGTATGTATCTCTCTATTTATCTATTGAAGTGATTGTATTTGAGTTCCCCTCCCTTGATGTTCCAGATTCCCAAATCCAGGTTGTTTGAACCCAATATAACTTTAGTAGTGGTCCAAAAATGCAGGGTTTTTTTACTTTTTAACTTTTCTAGAGATAAAATATATATATATTTTTTTTATTGCTTATTAAACATGCTTATTGTCTGAAAAATATCGAAAATCTGCTACAAATACAAATAAGTGGGTCAAACAGCCTGAGAAAATGAATGTATGGCAGATAACATTACCCGGAGGAATCATGTGTTTTCAGCTTTATGTGAATTTGCTGTATTAAAAATAGTTTTGTCATTTCTATAATTCTACCTTTGGTGTGCTGTTATGTTTATGAATTTCAGCATCTGTTGTATGTCTAGAGTGCTTTGGTTTCTAATTATTAACTCCTGTTTGCTGAATGCATTAACCTGCATCTAAATGTTACAGCATTTTACATTTTCCTTATATAAAATACAAATAAGCTAATATGTTCATTCTGTGCCCATAGCCTTAAAATGAAATTACACCTTCATTAATAATTTAGGGATAATCTTACTTTATGAATTGAAATTTAAATATATGATATGAATTAAAATGACAGTATTTGTGTTGTTACATTTTGTATACAGTGCTCAACATATATGAGTACACAACATTTTGAAAATTTATATTTTTAGCAATTTCTCAGTGATTATAGGTTATATACTGTATTTTGGTGCATTTAAACAAAACGGATTTATTAAATGAATATATTTATTAAAATAATATTTTAGTCAATGAACATCTTTAGAAAAAGAACGCTAAAATCAGTATGCAAGCCGAGCAGTATGTCCGAATTCATAGAATTCGAAAATCAATATGCAAGAAGTACATTGCGAATTGGATGGACGCTACACTATCCCATGATGCCCCACACGAGAATTCATGAAAGGGAGTGAAGTGACACAACTCACGCGGGTAGGTCATGTGATCACGACAAAATGGCGGATGTAGTACGTCAGAGTTCCATTCATACTACTGACATTCATACTGTATAGAATGTACTTTTTTAACAGTCGAGTAGTAGGTTTAAATTCAAGTGCAGCACCTACTGAGTAGTAGGAGATTTTGGACGCAGCCTTAGATTAGCTCCAGATTTGGCTTCAGTACTGACTAGTCTAATGCAGGGCTCGAAATTGTGACCATTTTGGTTGCATATGCGAAATTTTATCTATGCGACCTCAAAATATATTTGGGAGCATTTGTGCGAGTGCATAAAATTTTTGCCATGCGACCCATTTTCACTGCAAAATGTTCACTGCATAAGCGGATTTAGGAGACATTTACACAGAATGCATCTTTGCACCAAAAGCGCCAAACAGTGCTCCATTGGAATGATTTAAAACAGTTGACATGTCAACTTGCTGCAGTAAACAAACCCCGTAATGCTTGCCTGGCCTTCAAGCTCTTCTGATTGACCCACTGCTCTTGAACTGCACGCAAATGGATTGGTTAATATCAGCTGTCAATCACTTAGTCAATGCCTTCCTTCAGATGAAAGGGAGCTACAGCCACGGAAATGTAAAGGTCTGGATACGAGAATAAAAATAACACTGACAGATTTTGTTTTAGAAACCAACTAAAGTTACAAGCGCATGCAGATTTTTTTGTTTGTTTGTTAGTTTTGATTAGTGTTGATTTCAAAAGCAATAAATCTGTTAATATAAAACTTCTAGTAACAGTGCACATAATTTTGGTGGGTGCGACAAAATTTTGGCTGTTGTGCCTACATTTTTGACGTTAGGAGCACCAGTGCTACCAAGCAAAAAGGTTAATTTCGAGTCCTGTAATTAAAATGTTCAAATTTAATATTGTAAAGCATCCTATAGAACATATTAATTTTAATGAGAGATTTGTGAGGGTGTTCTCATATATGTTGAGCACTGTATACTTTGAGTTTTGTTTTTCTAAAAGCTCTTCATTAGTATTGGTATGTGTTTTGTGCAGCTAGTGTGTCATTTTGCTTTCTTGCAGGATTCCAGTCAGATTGGTCTTCTGAAAGAGTTGTTGGACCTTCAGAAAGACATGGTGGTCATGTTATTGTCCTTGTTGGAAGGTATGAAGAAAACCATGCTTTTATGTTCATCATTTTTGCATTATGTGATTTAGACCAGTGTTTCTCAACCACGTTTCTGAAGGACCACCAGTTCTGCACATTTCAGTTCTCTCACAGATCTGTAATGGGTGTGACAGACAAAGAAGACATGCAGTGTTGGTGGTCCTCCAGGAACGTGGTTGAGAAACACTGGTTTATTCACAGTTACATTGTACGGCTCTCTATTGGACAGGTAATGTTGTAAATGGCACCATTGCTCGCCAGATGGTGGACATGCTAGTGGAATCCTCCAGCAATGTAGAAATGATTCTTAAGTTCTTCGACATGTTCCTCAAGCTGAAGGACATTGTTGCGTCTGACGCATTTCGTGACTACGTGACCGACCCTAGAGGTTTGATATCCAAGAAAGACTTTCAGAAATCCATGGACAGCCAGAAACAGTACACACCTTCAGAGATCCAATTTCTGTTGTCATGCTCTGAGGCTGACGAGAACGAGATGATCAATTACGAAGAGTTTGCAAGTCGCTTTCAAGAGCCAGCCAAAGATATTGGTTTTAACATAGCGGTGCTGCTAACCAACCTCTCCGAACACGTTCCTCATGATACAAGGCTGCAGAACTTCCTCGAGCAAGCCGAGAGCGTTCTGAACTATTTCCGTCCGTTCTTAGGTCGCATCGAGATCATGGGCGCCAGCAGGAAAATTGAGAGAATCTACTTCGAGATCAGCGAGGTGAATCGCAAGCAGTGGGAGATGCCTCAAGTCAAAGAATCAAAAAGACAGTTCATATTCGACGTGGTCAATGAAGGCGGCGAATCGGAGAAGATGGAGCTTTTCGTCAACTTCTGCGAGGACACCATATTCGAGATGAACATCGCGTCGCAGATTTCAGAACAAGACGAGGAGGAGAAAGAAGAGGATGACTTTGAGGAAGCTGAAGGAGGAGATGCTGGTGATGAAGAGGGCAGTGGCGAGGAGGGAGAGCCAGAATCAAGCTCCGCATTTGCCGACTTCATTCAAAGCATCATGAATTTCCTGGGAATGTTCACCTTCAGGAATATTCGCAGAAAGTACCGCAGACTCAGGAAGATGACCATTAAGGAGATCGTGGTAGGGCTTGCTACCTTCATGTGGACGATCCTCATGGGCATCCTCCATTTCATTTACAGCGTTTGTAAAGGCTTCTTTCTGCTCATCTGGCACACACTTTTTGGAGGAGGTTTGGTTGAAGGGGCCAAAAACATTACGGTGACTGAGTTACTAGCCAGCATGCCGGATCCCACACAGGACGAGGTGCATGGGGACTTACCTGGAGAACCGAGGGGAGGAGAGGAACAGGAGACTGGAGGGATAATGGACTCGATGGATGCTGGAGGTGGAGAAGAAGAGGATGAGGATATCCAGGAGAAAGATGGTGGAAAGATTCCTGGTATCGATACACCTGGTGGACTTGGAGATATGGGGGATACGACTCCTGTAGAACCGCCAACTCCTGAGGGTACCCCTTTGCTGAAGAGGAAAACGGTATGGTGTTTATTTGATTGGTTACCTTGGGTGAGTCTCACTCAGCTCCCTTGTTTGGTAGCCAGTGGACTAATTAGGGTGTCAGCCATTTTTTAAGGGCTGTCTCAATTGCAAAATTCTTCCAGTGCATTGAAACGTTTGCACCCTGAAAAGTCCCACAGTGCACTGTGAAGATCAGAGAGCATCGATGCTATGTGTAGAGTGTAGTAAACCAAACTCATCACTAATGCATGACCTCAGGAGCTAAGGAGCTGAATGAGACGCAGATCAAATGTTCATTTACCAGTGATCTAAACAATGATCTAATGTTGTTTATCTAATGTTGTCTTCAGCAACCAGATGAAGCAGGACCTGAACAGCCTCCTGCTATTGAAGAACCTCCTCCTGAGCCTGAAAAGGCAGAGTGAGTGACTCTCAAGGGGAATGTGTTGAGGGGGAAACTTTTTTTACTTTTTTTAAGCGACCACCTTCTTTGTGCAACAGCATTGAGAATGGTGAGAAGGCTGAGAAAGAAGTGGAAGTCAAGCCTGAGCCGACACCAGAAGAACCAAAACCTCAGAGAGCCACCAAAGCCAAGAAGGAGAAGAAATCAGTCAAGGGTGCAGGATTTGAGCTCTGGAATGAGCTGGATGTGCAAAGAAATAAATTCATGGTATGGCATAAATACAGTTTACAGTCTCAGTGAATGCAAATGTTAGTATCTGTATATTAGTTTTAAAGATACCTATAAGCTAGTGTGCTCCAAGACAGTAACAATGTTCACATTTTTAAGATATAAACATCTCAAGCTTGAAATTTGTCACTTCCGCCTAAGTGGATCAACAATTTGATGTCACATCATACTTCAGTTTCTCAAATCAAATTGTCTGGCCAATTAAATGCTCTCTAGTATCTAACATGCCCCGCCCCCTCAAGACCCTTCTCATTTGCTTTTAATTTAATGCACTTGATCTCAACCACTCCCACTGGCAGAGGTGTGATAAAATTAAACACTGTTTGTTGTTTTTAAAAAGGCAGGAGCTACTTTATTTACTGCCCTGTCAGCGAAGCACTTTACTGATCTTTTACTTCTAAATAAAAGACCTTTACTTACTTTTTACACCTGGTATTCAGATGTTTTTTTGGTCAATCAAAAGTAGACGAGGAGGCACAGTGTTTACACCTAATTTCTTTAAAACTTTCTGTTTGATTAGATTAGATTACAAGTACAAGGCAACGAAATGCAGACTAGCCTTAACCAGTAGTGCAATAGCAGCAGGTGCAGGATACAGGTAAAAGTTATAAAGTGCAATTATAGAAAACTATGGTGATATTTACAGATGGATGTACTATGAACATTATATACAGATTGTATTAACTATGAACAGATTTACAGTAGATGAATACAGTATATGTATATGTTGCTATTAATAATCAGAGGTATGCAGATAGATATGAACATAATTACAAATGTATATGTACAGTGGGTATGTACAGTTCAAGAATTAGTGCAATGAATATGTGCAATTTTGATTGTGCAGATATTATATAATAAATAATGAAAAATGCAGTGTTTATGGAGCAACTTTTATTTGGCCACTTTCAGACACTTTCCTGATCTAATTCAGGGAGATGACATATTTCAAAATGATGACAAAATGATACAGGAAGCATCACCATTTTTGTTTCAGCTCTGTTATTCATAAAACTATGATAAAGGCTGTTGATTTCATTTAGAATAAGGAGTGCTTAAAGATGAGTAGATGAAGATTCAGTGTCTTTTATAGCTGTTTAACAGCATTCGACCACATGAGTGTTTACACTATTAAAGCAATCCAATTTAATGCGTTTTCGACTACTGCTGGAGGTGAACAACTTAATGTTTCACACCCTATTAAGCATTTTCTAATTAACAGTTTAGGGAAAATGCATCTTAACACCAGGAATAAACACATTTAATTTGCTGTTAATCTCTTTTCCATCAACAGAACTGCTTGTCTCGTAACTTCTACAATATTCGTTTCTTGGCTCTATTTCTTGCATTTGCCCTGAACTTCATTCTTCTCTTCTACAAGGTAAAAAAATCACACTCTTTTATCTTACTTTCATGAAGTTTAATTAATTAAACATGTCCAATGCCTAACAATAGTTCTGCTTTCATGTGCATATAGATATAAAATTACATATTCAGTTATTAGAAATGGGACGATAACCAGTTTCAAGGTTTACCACGGTTTGGAAAAGTTGAGGATTTAAAACCCCTTAATTTTTTTGTTGTACTGATCTTAAGGTATACAGTTAGGTTCATAAATATTTGGAATTCCAGTCTTCCGGGTCTTTTGGTGTTGCTGAGCTCACTGGTGCGTTCTTTCTTTTTAAGAATGTTCCAAACTGTTGTTTTGGCCATGCCTAATGTTTTTGCTATCTCTCTGATGAGCTGGTTTTGTTTTTTCAGCCTAATGATGGCTTGCTTGACTGATAGTGACAGCTCTTTGGATCTCATCTTAAGAGTTGACAGGAACAAATTCCAAATGCAAATAGCACACTTGAAATTAACTCTGGACCTTTTATCTGCTCATTGTAATTGGGATATTAAGGGAATAACACTCACCTGGCCATGGAACAGGTTAGAAGCCAATTGTCCAATTACTTTTGGATCCTTAACAAGTGGGAGTCACATATACAAACTGTTGTAATTCCTACATCATTCACTTGATTTGGATGTGAACACCCTCAAATTAAAGCACAACCTGATAATCTGCAGTTAAAGCACATCTTGTTCATTTCATTTCAAATCGATTGTGTTGGTGTATAGAGCCAAAAATGTTAGAATAGTGTTGATGTCCAAATAATTATGGACCTAACTGTATGTAGGGTTTTTTTTTACTGAACAGTGCAGTGACCTACTTTATATTCAAAGAAAATTTAAAAGGTGCCTTTTCAAGTTGTTAAGAAATCTATGTCATTGTAACTAATGAAGACAGCAGAAGTAAATGATTTATTTTAATTATTTAGTCTGACATGTTTTAAAGGTTTCTTAAAATAAAATATACTGTGTTTAGTGAGAGAAAGGTTGTTGTTTTGTTACCTTTTATTTAAAAAGAACATATTTTAGAGCAGTAATCGTAATACCGTGAAACCATAATATTTTTATCCAAGGATATCATACCTTCAAAATCTTATACCGGCTCATTCCTACCAGTTACATTTATATGTAATCATTTTGTCCATCTTTAATTCTCTAGGTATCTGATACTCCTCCCAGTTTTGATGAATTTGAAGGCTCAGGCATCTTTGAGGGCTCGGGGCTGTTTGAAGGCTCTGCGGAGGATTTTGAGGGCTCTGGTGGAGAGGATGGAGGTGATGATGAGGATGAGGAAGGACCTGTGTATTATTTCCTGGAAGAAAGCACGGGATACATGCAGCCCACTTTGTCCTTCCTGGCCATTTTGCACACTGTCATTGCTTTCATATCCATCATTGGATACAACTGCCTCAAGGTTTGAACCAGTAGATATACATGTCTTATCAGTCTTTATCAGTTTTGTGTCGTTAGATTAAGGAGTTGATTCAGCACGAGCCAAAAAATCTTCTTGAAATTGTGTCTGTTTCTTCTTGTTTTAACTGATTCAGATTTTTGAGGGCTTAAACATGCTTGAAACTCATAAATCTTTGCACACATGCCAAAGTGACATTCACAGTAGCAAAATGGCTTGATAGCACTTCTTATACATTTTCAAATGTATAATGTTCACATGTTTGATAAGAGTGCTGTCTTGAATATATCCACATTCCAGTATTCTAGTCATAGCAACACCTGCTGGCGCCAGGAAATGTCTTGTTTTATACTGTAACAAACTCATCCTAGTGATTTAATCAGATCAACACTATATTTAGTGCTGGCAGTGATACCCTCGTGGTCAGTGTGCCAATATATTGTGCTTTGGGAATCCTAAGTTTGAGCAAAGTCCCTTTAGGGCAAGTCATTTCACTCTGCAGCCATCTTTGAAATGTCTCTCAGGCATTCTGTCTGAATGGGAAAACAAAATTCTCCAAAACTATTTGCCAAGGTTATGATTACATTACATATTTGGAATAACCAATAAAATTAAACAAGAAGTTTCGTTTCTAAACATTCAAATCAAACAAAATCAGCATTTTTTCCGAGTGCCCAACTAATGCTCATGCGCACTCAAAAGGAACGAGATCACGACACCAACCTCATTTTTGGCTGTTCTACACATGATCATCCTCTGGATAATGCTTCGTCGGATCGCGCTGGTCTTATGGAGTAATTCACAACTTGGTCTGAATGGCGAATCTCCTCCAGAAATGACAGCGACTCTTTGTTTACAAGTTCGTGGGCATTTGAGTAGTTGCTATCATGTGATGTGGGTTTGACAGGATGGACTGTACCTCGCGTTCGTTTCATACAGATTACAAAACGTAAAACTTTTTGCTTTAAAGTGCACTTGGTGCATTTAAAAATACAGATTTCAAGCTTTATTTGGATATATTTCTTATGTCTGTGAAGCAAGTATTCAATGAGATTCCAGTGCGTTTATTGACCACTAAAACTTTGGTAAAAAAAAGCACACGTCTCCCCCAGAGAATCCTTAGTATATAATGATTGATGATTGGCTCCTGTACTAGTAGGCGGGGCTTCATTCGTTTATTCACCATTACACTTTTCGCCATTCAAAACTATATGAGTGACATGTCTTTGGTTCAAGTTCCAGCTCATGAACCTCCCCGATCCCATTTCCCCTCTTTCTTTCTCTACCAACTTTGCTTTCCTGTCTACATACTATCCTATTACAATGAAGGCAAGAACACCAAAAATAAATCTTTTTTTTTTACACATTATTTGGTCATTCTAATCTTAAGACTTTTATGATGTTAAACTGCAAAATATCTTGAGTTTTTGTTGAAGGCTCTTTGTGGCATCCAACAAAATTAAACTTAATTCACCATTAAACACTGAGTTATCATAATTCAGGCATACAATGTTGGATCTGCTCCAAACCTCTTATGTTTTATAAAAATCTTTACCTGAATGCATGCCTTGTCAACATGCCAATTTTCAGTTATCCTCATAGCACCACCTGCTGGCGGAAGGAAGTTTGGCACATATAAATAGCGCTGACATATTCTTCATATATTGACTTACCTATCTTATTGCTCCTCGTTTGCTGTTGTCCCAAGAACACAATGTGGCAGTTAGCCTGGTTTCGAAGGGCCTTTCAATGCTGCTGTCGTCTTTAATTTCATTCTGTTGAATATATACAAGAGTGTATCTGTGCTGTTAATAAGTGATCATGACGTCTTGATCTATTAGATTCCACTGGTCATCTTTAAGAGAGAGAAAGAGCTGGCGAGAAAGCTTGAGTTTGATGGCCTTTACATTACGGAACAGCCGGCAGATGATGACATTAAAGGCCAGTGGGACAGACTGGTGCTAAACACACCGTAAGTGTGGAGATATTGTTTTACATTTAGACTTTAGTTTTGAGGTCAGGTGAATGCTCTGTAATTTAGGCTGAATTAATAAGTGTTCATCAGCAGACATAATTATTGCTCTTTATCATTTTTAGCTCTTTTCCCACCAACTACTGGGACAAATTTGTTAAGCGAAAGGTATGACAATATTCTTTCTATTAATTGGTGTAGTTTTAGGTTGATAGTAAATGCTAAGCTTTTTTGTTTGTTTGTTTCCTTTGGCAAGGTCTTGGATAAATATGGAGATATTTATGGACGAGAGCGAATCGCAGAGCTGCTAGGTATGGATCTGGCATCTCTGGATGTCAGCAAACAACAGACAGACAAGAAACCTGAAGAGCCAGACAACTCTATGCTTGCATGGTATTGAAATTACAGCCCAATTTAATATCTTACTATAACATTTTAACATTTAAATGTGAACTGTGTAATTTCTGTTCCACTAATAACACCAAGTTATAGCAAAATAATAATGATTTTTACCTTAGCTTTTATATACCCATGTTTTTTCAGGTTCACTTCCATTGACATCAAGTATCAGATCTGGAAATTTGGAGTTGTGTTCACAGACAATGTAAGTAAAATTGTATTTTATGTAAGGAGTTAGTGTGGCCTATTTGAATAAGAGTGCAAAACAGGATTCAAAGAATTATTTTCCAAACCAAGAGATACAAAATAAAGCTGCTTTTCCAGTGCAAGGTACAACACTTTTTGGTTCATTATGGCTCACTTTTGGGGACTTTTCTTTAGCCTTCTGCACCTGGTACCTGATCATTTTTAGTACCATCTTGGGTTAGATTCTAAGTGAGCTGATTGGAGAGAATCGTACCAGCAGCATCACTATCAGCATTAAGAGTATTCGCAGGGTCTTAAACAGCCTTAAATTTCAAAATAACAAATTTTGGCCTTAGAAAGTCTTACATTAACTGAAATATGTTTATTTTAACATTTTAAAAAATATATGTGGCTAAGAAATAACTAATTAGAATAGTTTTTTGATGGGGCAAGTACATTTTTTTCTGCTGGGCTATTTAAAAATTTCTTAGAGTTTAGTCTTCTGTAAGTCTGAAATTTCATTCCTCATGGTCTGTAAAAGGTTTTAAAAAGTCTTAAATTTGAGTTGGTGAAACCTGCAGAAACCCTGAGCATGAGACAGACCACATAGTTCATGTTGTATGTTTGTTTATTTTTTGTTTACGATGATGTCATTGCAGTACAACAACAACTATTGATATTTTTCAGTCAGGTAACCTGTGCAAAGACCAGGTGGGCAAAAAAAATAATGGGCCATAATGGGATCTCCACAGAAACACAGCACAAACCATTGATATTTGTTTCAAGCTAAAAATATTTGGATCACATATCAACAAAATAGAATCGACATATGATCACAAACCTTAAATTGTGAGCTCTTGCAATCTATTTTTCAGTAATTTAAAACTGTCATGTCTCTGTCAGAGCTCCAATTCTTACAATTCTTATCTTTTGGATATTCCTCAGTGATTTAATCACTAGTGACAACGTTATATCCCGTAATTGTCTGCTTTTATATTTGGTATTGTTTTCTTTTACTTAGATGAATAATTGCTGGTAGGAAAAATCTATTCGTTCACTTCTGCTATTTTTACTTTGATTTTGCATTTCAATTTATACTTTAATTGTACTTGACCTGCAAATAAGAATAGAAATTGTATAAAAAGCATACAAATGCACGTGCAGTTATAGGCGTCTGGATTGTTATGGGTCAATAATGCTACCATTCGGCACAAATTCATACATTTCTCTTTTCTGGCTGTTCTTTCTCTAAAGAAATTCTGTAGAAGTGCCACTCAGGTGTGTCTTGTCATTGGCTAGTAATGCTAAATCTTATTGCACAACAATTATCAGGCTTTTTTATTAATCAGTCAGTGACTTGGCAGTCAGCAGGTGATAGTAAGGTTTGGCCCGCCAGGGGGGTGTTCCCCTAATGGTGTGACGACATGTGAAACTATCAATAGGGATAGTACCCCCCAACTTTAAGTTGTCTTAAACTGAAGTAGAAATGCAAACTGACCTGTGCAAAACTAAACTGAAGCAAACCGAGCCATGCCGAACCATACAGCACAGTGGAAAACTATAAAGTGTGAACAAACCCCCAAAAAACTAAATGCATCTTCTTCATTTGCAGACTTTCCTCTACCTGGTGTGGTACACAGTGATGTCCCTTCTTGGACATTACAACAACTTTTTCTTTGCTTGTCACCTGCTGGACATCGCAATGGGTGTCAAGACCCTGCGTACAATTCTTTCCTCCGTAACACACAATGGAAAACAGGTACAGTCAGAAACACAGCAGCTAAACTCAAACTGGTTGTGCAAATGGGTTGACTGTCGGATTGTTTCAGCTGATGATGACTGTGGGTTTGCTGGCTGTGGTTGTGTACCTCTACACTGTGGTGGCCTTCAACTTCTTCAGGAAGTTCTACAATAAGAGCGAGGATGAGGATGAGCCGGACATGAAGTGTGACGACATGATGACGGTTGGTCACTCAACATTAGTATCAAATTAGTCTTCCTTTCTAACAATGTCTTTTTGAGTTGGTTTGTGAAAACTGGTTTCCATCAGAAAGAAAAAATGGGATGCAAAATATGTTAAATGCAATGTTATATATGCAATATCCATATAACAGTGAGTTGCAAAATCATCAATTGTAATTTACAGGGTGTTTGCGAGGTCTTTAAAAGTCTTACATGTCTTAAATTTTTAAAATAATATTTTAGGCCTTGGCGGTTCATTCCACTGTGGCGACCCCGGATTAATAAAAGGACAAAGCTGAGAAGAAAATTAATGAATTAATTAATTTTAGACCTTAAAAAGTCTTAAACTTCACTGAAATATTGGGTTGTGCGTCTTTAATCATTTTAAACTAGTCTTAATTTCCTTTTGTCTTTGTAAAAACACACATCCAATCACCTACACTCAATCTCAAAAAAACTGTTAATAAAAGTTTAATTAATTCAATTCAATTCAATTCAATTCACCTTTATTTGTATAGCGCTTATACAATGTAGATTGTGTCAAAGCAGCTTCACATAAAAGGTCACAGTAAATAGGAACAGTGTAGTTCAGTTTGTAGTGTTTAAGTTCAGTTCAGTTTAGCTCAGTTTAGTGTGGTTTAATAATCACTACTGAGAGTCCAAATATTGAAGGGCAAATCCAACGATGCGCAGCTCTATAGATCCCGAACCATGCAAGCCAGTGGTGACAGCGGAGAGGGAAAAAAACTTCACTAATGGCAGAAGTGAAGAAAAAAAACCTTGAGAGAAACCAGGCTCAGTTGGGCACGACCATTTTAATTTCTCCGCTGGCCAAACGTCTTGTGCAGAGCTGCAGTCTCAGTGGCGGAGGCTGGAAGCTGGCCTCAGTGAAGACTCGTCGGTCTCTGGAGCGTCACAGGAATCAGTCTCATGTTCTCCACTCTTCCATGACCATCACAGTAGCTGCTCAGGATTCGGCCTGGTCCAGGATATGGAAACCTTGGGATCATCTCGTCGTTGGTCTTGGATCGAATCAGTGACTCTGCATAATTAACATTTAATTTTCTTCCTTACAATAACATTTGTTAAAAGTTGTATTTATAGCTACCTGGTGACTTACCTGGACAGACTGTTGTTTATTCATTTATTCTATTATAGTTATTAAAACTTGTTAATTATTTAAAAAAGAAAAGTTATCTTGAAAAAAGTATGTATACAATTACAGTTTGCTTGTTTTGTCATATTTAAAATGTATAGAAATAACAAAATTAGCATTTTTGATGAGGCAAGTAAAATACAATTCAAAAACTCTTAACTCTACATATGTTTAAAATTCAATAATTAAAAAATGTAATTTACTAATGGTCTTAAATTTGTTTAAAGGTCTTAAATTTGACTTGATGAAACCTGCAGAAACCCTGATTTTAAGTGCCAAGCATTTGTGTGCTGCATGCATAGGTTGTTGATTTTTGACCAATCAGATGGTGCCATTATGCTGTTTGCTAGACCAGGCCTAAAGATGAACCTAGAACCTCAGAGCAGAGAGTATACATTAATGGTGGGAGTAGATCTAAACGTGTCTTAACAAAGCTTTTTTATCATGACATAAAAATATATCTATCTCCTTTTTATTTTAGTATGATAATTACGTAAATAAACAAACTTTTGCAATGGCCTATTTTTAATGTTATCAGACAATGATTTTTATCCGGAGAGTCTTTAAAGGAATTATTTTTAAATGTGAACCCTTTAAAAGGGTATACAAGCTTAAAAAGTGGTTTAATTATTGTTGTTTTTTTTATCTTATTTTATGTATTATTAAATGTTGTTGATGTCTTTTTATTGTTAGAAACTTTTTTTATGATAGAGAAGGTGTTATTTATAAAATATTTGTACATTTGATCTGTTTTTGCCATGAAATAGCTAGGGAAGCTGATATGTTATATATAACTCAAAGCCTATAACTCAAAACTGTCTCACTACATTTTGTTTCTGTCATGGAGGAAAGAAATTTAAAAATGTAATTGCAGCTTATCTAATTGTTGTCATCGAGTTATCTGTAGTTTATATTCCCCAGTTCTGAATTTCTATCTCAAAATTCAGACATTTGCAGAATTGCAAGACAAACATTTTGATCTGTGAGATTAACTCTAAGTTGTGAAATAAAAAGTTGCAGTTACATTAATGTTATTTATTCATATTTATTTATTGATGCTTAATTATTTTTATTATGTGATTAAAAAATAAGCGTCCACTTTATTTTCTCCTGCTCTTTTTTTCTGATCAAACATCTGCTGGATGAACCAACCTTCTCTCTGTCTTTCTCTTGGCAGTGTTATTTGTTCCACATGTATGTGGGTGTGCGGGCTGGTGGAGGTATAGGAGACGAGATTGAGGACCCCGCTGGAGATGAGTATGAACTCTATCGGGTGGTCTTCGACATCACCTTCTTCTTTTTTGTCATCGTCATCCTGCTGGCCATCATTCAGGGTAAGACTGATCTTTATTCAACCCTTCAAAATTGCAGTCCTAGCAGATCAATGACATTAAAACTTACCTTCTGGATGGGCATGAGATTTTTTAAAATAAATATATGTATTCTTTGGAATATCTTTTCATTTTCAGCTAAAATATGCTACGATGTGAAAATAAGGGACCCCCACCCCCGTAATACGTTTTATTATTATTATTTACAAAGGATAGGATAAATAGTATACGTTAGAAGCTGCAAATAAATTAGAAAACTGATTAAAATTAATAGCTATTATTTTAATCAAATTACCAAGTATCATTAACCTTTTCTTCACTGTATAACTTAAATACTCAAATTAAAGTGCAGCGAATAAATATCTTGGATTTTTTGTTTATTACATTGAATAAGAGGTATCCCTTAAAAACTGCACAGATCTATAATGAAAGTATTTGATTGCTTTCCTAACTTTTTATGCTTATTTAGGACCAAATTTGTTGTGTTTAAAAGAAAACCCACCAAGATCAATATGATGTATAGATGTTATTATTATTATTGTTATTGTTATTATTATTATTATTATTATTATTATTATTATTATTATTATTATCATTATTATTATTGTGTATTTGTGTTCAAACATGCACCCAAAACCCAGAATCCATTTGGGAAACAGCATCTATTTATCACTATGGAGCACGTCTGACAGTCACGTACCGCTACATGAACTGACTGTTTTGAGGATTGCATAGGAGGGGCAATGGCGCCTGTAATGGAAAGGAAGGGAATTCTGCCATTTTCATATTTATTTCAAAGTGTTTTCATGGGTTCACGTGCGTTTTCTCCGGGTGCTTCGGTTTCCCCCACAAGTTTAAAGACATGTGGTATAGGTGAATTAGGTAGGCTAAATTGTCTGTAGTGTATGTGTGTGAATGAGCGTGTGTGGATATTTCCCAGTGATGGGTTGCGGCTGGAAGGGCATCTGCTGCATAAAACATTGTGTTGGATAAGTTGTCAGTTCATTCCGCTGTGCCGACCCTAGATTAATAAAGGGTCTAAGCCGAAAAGAAAATGAATGAATGTTTTCATGCCTAAATAAAATGAAAACAGATTCACATTTAAGACTAAGGGGCGTCCCTTGGTGGTTCGGCGGTATGGGTTGCGTATAGGGAGGATCGGCTCTTCGATGTTTATTGCCACCCTTCATAGACAGATTGAAAATATGGCAGAAATACATAAAAATACCTTTACGTGATGATAGCGGGATAGAATTATAAAATACGGGAGAATCCCGGGAAAAACGGGAGGGTTGACAGGTATGATTTGTACTGAATGAAGGATTTATATGACTTTTGGTCTTTTGTGACATTTGTGACTTGACGTTTATAATAAGGGGCAGATATGATACAGATATGAACATCTTTGACAATACCAATATTTATTAACTCTTCATACTTGGAAACAGTTAAATATAATTCTAGATTTTTTTATGTTTATTGCAAAACAAAAAGGCATACAAATACAGTGGACAACTGAACACAACCTATTTATCTGTGCATTTTTCACACAACAATTTCACCATATTCATATTCATATTCATGAGCATATTCATATTCAATCAATATTGAAAAAACTGCACCTTTAAAGGGATAGTTCATCCAAAAATGATACTATTATCAAGCTCTCAAGTGCTTCCAAACCTTTATAAGTTTCCTTTTTCTGTTGAACACAAAAGAAGATAATTTGAATAATGTTAGAAATCAGTAACCATTGACCTCCATAGTAGGAAAAACTAATGCTTTATAAATCAACGGTTACAGGTTTCCAGCATTTTTCTAAATATCTTCTTTTGTGAACAGAGGAAAGAAACTCAAACAGATTTGGTAAAAGTGAAGGATGAAATTGATGTTGTAATTGATGACAGAATTTTCTTTTTTGGGTGAACTGTCCCTTTAAATTCAGTGCTTGTTTTGCTGCACAGGTCTGATCATTGATGCCTTTGGTGAACTGAGAGACCAGCAAGAGCAAGTAAAAGAAGACATGGAGGTACTGAGATCTTTACTGTTGAGTATAGATGAATCTAATCCAAAACTCTTTATGTAGTTAGTGACATTTTGCACTATGCATGGATTCTGCAGACCAAATGCTTTATATGTGGCATTGGGAGCGACTACTTTGATACAACCCCACATGGCTTTGAGACCCATACGCTTGAAGAACACAACCTGGCCAATTACATGTGAGCATTTTTCTGATGTAATATAATCCTTGCGTATTCAAAAAAACATATATTATATATAATAAATGATGTCTTCTCTCTTCACCAGGTTTTTCCTGATGTACTTAATCAACAAGGATGAAACAGAGCACACTGGTCAGGTACTGTAAATATGTTCATTACCTCATTTTAATTGAATTGAATGGAAATGGAAAATTGATTTAATTGGCGGCACGGTGGCTCAGTGGTTAGCACTGTCGCCTCGCAGCAAGAAGAGTCCCATCTGGGCCATTTCTGTCTGGAGTTCTTCCCGTGTTACGTGGGTTTCCTCCGGGTGCTCCGGTTTCCCTCACATTCCAAAGACATGCGTTATAGGTCGATTGGATTAACTAAATTGACCGTAGTGTACTGTATGTGTGAATGAGTGTGTATGGGTGTTTCCTAGTACTGGGATGCAGCTAGAAGGGCATCCGCTGCGTAAAACATATGCTGGAATAGTTGGCGGTTCATTACGCTGTTTCGACCCCTGATAAATATGGGGTTAGACCAGGCATGGGCAAACTCTATCCTCGAGGGCCGGTGTCCCTAGAGAAGTTTGCTCCAACACTAATCAAACACACCTGAACACCCTAATTAGTGTCTTCAAGATCACTAGAAAGCTACAAGCAGGTGTGTTTGATTAGGGTTGGTGCACAACTATGCAGGACACCGGCCCTCCAGGATCGAGTTTGCCCATCCCTGGGCTAGACTGAAGGAAAATGAATCAAAATGGATTTCAACATTTAAGACATGTGTGTTTGACAGGAATCATACGTGTGGAAGATGTACCAGGAGAGATGCTGGGATTTCTTCCCTGCCGGAGACTGCTTCAGAAAGCAATATGAAGACCAGCTTGGATAAATGTGGCTTTGATTTGTACGTAGTGCTTTAAACTAACACATCAGGTATGAGATTTATGTGCCAAAATCAGAAATGTTCCATAGACGTGCACAACACCAGACCATTTGAGCTCTATATATATTTAACAGGCATGTTATTTATTCATTTTGAGGATTTTGGGTTGTTTTAAGTATGTACACGTTTAAAATGTTTTGACGTAAATTTGAAACTGTGATTTTATTCAATGTTTTCTTGCAATTGACACTTTAAGATGAGATCGAACATTAGAGTGGACTCTGAAAAATGAAATAAAATTCAAAATGTGCACATGAATTATTGATTAGCTTTTTATGAATGTGTTTATTTAATGTTTACAAAAGCATTACATTCTTTAAACATCATACAATGATATAAAAAACAAACAAACAAACATATACTCTTATGCCGAGTTCAGACTGCATGATTTTAGCCCTGATTTTGACTTGTTGACAGGTTTTGAAAAATCACAGACAAATGCCTGAAATCACAGGCAAATCGGTGCTTGTTGATGTGAGTATCAATCACACAGTGTGAACTATCGAAGACACGATCTTAAAGAATAGCCATTGAGTCGCCCACACCCATGAGATATTTGGGATGCTACTGTAAATATCTGGAGCTGTCAGCGATTCAAAATCATGCTGTGTAAAATGTGTTCTGATTGAAAATAACATCAGCGATCACCTACAGCCAATAAGAGAGCAGCATCCACTAGTATGGGGATCTGCAGGACAGCGTGAGGTTGGGGGAGTAGTTAAAAGGGCCTATTTGGACCCAAGAAATTAAGGAAAAGCTAATGAAGCCCCTGTGTCGGTTTGACGTGTCATCTGAGCAATACCGCAACGGGGTCGAAAAAGAAGAAATTATTCCCTTCAAAAGTCAGGTGAGCAAAATAAGCACATTTTCTACCCCACTAAAAGCTTCTTTCTCATTATGTAGGTAATAAAAAAAGATATACGACGTGATCTTGCATTGTGTCCATGTCACTTCTCACATGTGTTTTGTTGGGAGACATAGTTTGCTGACCGAGACAAAGTTGTTGGCCATTCTTCCTATTGTAAAGTCATGCAGTGTGAAACCCCCTGTCGCCGATCCATCTTGCAGTGTAAACACAGCAGCGATGAAATGCTATCCCAGATAGTCATGCAGAGTGAAAACATCTGTGATGTGACAATAAAAATCGTGCAGTCTGAACTCGGCATTACAGTAAAACATGAGAGCAATGAAAATATTTTTGAAAGGTTTTGATCCACTTCCAATGTTTATATATATATATATATATATATATATATATATATATATATATATATATATATATATATATATATATATATATATATATATATATATATATAAACTATATTGCAAATAGGCAGCAGCATGAATCACGAACAGAACTCGGTTAATAATCAAATAATGTTTGTGGGTAATGGGTTTTTCCTGTGAGTGCACAATGTTCCAGAATGGACTTCTTTCTGCTAAATATACCTGTTATCAAAGACCACATACCCTCACCAGCCACTTAATTAGGTACACCTTACTAATACCGGGTTGGACCCCGTTTTGTCTTGAGAACTGCCTTAATCCTTCGTGGCATAGATTCAATAAGGGACTGGAAATGTTCCTCAGAGATTTTGGTCTATATTGACATGATAGCATCACGCAGTTGCTGCAGATTTGTCAGCTGCACAACCATGATGTGAATCTCCCGTTCCACCTCATCCCAAAGGTGCTCCATTGGATTGAGCTCTGGTGACTGTGGAGGCCATTTGAATACAGTGAACTCATTGTCATATTAAAAAAAAACAGTCTGAGACGAGAGACGATTCACGCTTCATGACATGGCGCGTTATCCTGCTGGAAGTAGCCATCAGAAGATGGGTACACTGTGGTCATAAAGGGATGGACATGGTCAGCAACAATACTCAAGTAGGCTGTGGCATTGACACATTGCTCAATTGGCACCAATGGGCCCAAAGTGTGCCAAGAAAATATCCCCCACACCATTACACCACCACCAGCAGCCTGAACTGTTGATACAAGACAGGATGGATCCATGCTTTCATATTGTTGATGCCAAACTCTGACCCTACCATCTGAATGTCGAAGCTTATTAGACCAGGCAACGTTTTTTCCAATCTTCTATGGTCCATTTTTGGTGAGCCTGTGTGAAATGTAGCCTCAGTTTCCTGTTCTTAGCTGACTGGAGTGGTTCTCAGTGTTGTCTTCTGCTGCTGTAGCCCATCTGCCTCATGGTTGGACGTGTTGTGTGTTGAGAGATGCTCTTCTGCATAACTCGGTTGTAACGAGTGCTTATTTGAGTTACTGTTGCCTTTTTATCAGCTCAAACCAGTCTGTTTATTGTCCTCTGACCTCTGGCATCAACAAAGCACATGCGCCCAAAACTGAACTGGATATTTTCTTTTTTTTGGACCATTCTCTGTAAACCCTAGAGATGGTTGTGCGTGAAAATCCTAATAGATCAGCAGTTTCTGAAATACTCAGACCAGCCCGTCTGGCACCAACAACCATGCCACGTTCAAAGTCACTTAAATCACCTTTCTTCCTCGTTCTGATGCTCTGTTTGAACTGCAGCAGATCGTCTTGACCATGTCTACATGCCTAAATGCAGTGAGTTGTTGCCATACAATTAATTGGCTGATTAGAAATTTGCATTAATGAGCAGTTGGACAGTTGTACCTAATAAAGTGGCCGGTGAGTGTATATGACAAACACTCTGTGCCTAAAAAACTTTTGGTAAGTAAATTCTACCTACAATACTATGGAAAACAGAAAAATAACTCCATAAACAAATATAGAAAACTGAATAGGAGCAAACAATCAAAACAGGCAAAAAGACAATGTTATTAAAAGTGCTTGGATGAACTTGATTACAATGCAGCTTCTTAAATTCATTAAAATAGCAGACACTATATTGCCATGTGCATATCAACCCTAACTGAGCTATTTTCAGGGTTTCTGCAAGTTAAATTTAAGTCTTTTTAAGACATTTTAAGACCATTTGAATGAAATTTTAGACTTATACACAGCTAAATGCTAAGGATTTTTTTTCAAATATCCCAGTTAGAAAATATTTTCACTTGCCCCATTAAAAAATGATTAAAATCTAATAAATTTAACAATACAAAAATAATAATTTTGTTTGAATTGTTTTTTATTAATTTTCAAATATATCAATTTACAAACCCTATAACCCTGACCAAGAATTTAACAAAATATAGCTTTGAATTACTACAATAAAAAAAATTTAATAATAAAAAATATAGGTCAGGTCAGTATCCTCAGCAGTAAATAAATGGAGAACTTTTAAACAAATGTTACTGTGAGGAAAGTTATTAAATGCTATTTTTAAATAAAAAAATCAAGTTTTATTAAGATGGTGATTGTAAGGGTGGTAATGGCCAGATTGGGTAGCTATACATAAACAAAGGAAAATTAAGACCTGTTAAAAAACAGTTAAGACCTACAACACAACATTTCAGTACATTTAAGACTTTTTAAGGCCTAACATTTAGCTTTTGAGATTTAAGACTTTTTAAGACCCTCCAGATACCCTGTATTTTATCTTTTGATGTTCGAGATGAGATTTTAACAGGAATTCATCATTGCATAACATGCACAGAGCCTCTTTAACTTATTCTGAAATCAGTGTTGTGATTTTGAAACTATTTTTCTCTGAAATGGTTATTACTGAACTCACAATTTTAAGCAATACACAACAACAATGTACTAAAAATATTTTCCGTCTGTTTTTGAAAAATGTTGGAGATAATAATACTGTAAAAACGATGCCCATTTACTACGAAAATGCCAACACTCCATGTATTCCTATCATTTACAGTGCATCATAGGACTGGGTGGAGCTAAATATGTATTTGGTATACTTTACATTTGCGATTCTCTCATTGCTGGAATAATCTGTGCTAGGCCTGCACAATATATCGTTTCAGCATCGATATCGTAATCTGATCATTCGCAATAGTCACATCACAGGCATATGCAATGTTGAGTTTGTTTTATAATTCATCATTTGTATGTGTTTTCGATGGCTGTGAATGTGTAATGACCCTAAAAGCATTCAGGCATAATAAATTGTAGCATTTGTGACTTTTACAATGATTACATTTACTGAATTATCTTTATCATTATCATTCAGTTACTGTACATGAATACTGTTAAGCTTCATCCCAATCCATCTAACATTATAAATTCTTTCCAAATAGAGATATTCAAGTTATTTGGTGAAATTGTATTTATATCACTATATATAGTCAAATATATATATATCGCAAAATAAAATTAAAAAATTACAATGTTAGACTTTTCCAGTGCTGTGCAGCCCCAATCTATACGGCATTATGGGTGAAGTACTATTTCCTCATCAATCTACCCCCAAAAAGCCATTCTCATGTAAATGAACAGCTAAAACTGACTGGACTAGACTGGATTGTCTTGAGATGTATTCTGGGTTTGCAGGGGTTCAGCAGATCCGGGTATGGTGGAGGATGATGAATATCTGTGCATGCTTTGGTAATCAGATGATACGTCTGTTGGGTTAGAGAGGATGCTTTCACTATCACTGGTGGACTGGGACATGATCCTGTACTCACGAACAGGGCAGGCGCGCTCTGTGAAATTGGGTTTAAAACCATTCTCCAGATCTTTAGGCATGGACAGCCATTTCTGTAGGGAATTAAATACAAAAAGATGCTTATGTTCCCCGCTATGAAGGATCACATATGGTAAAAAATAAATCAATTTGGGTCACACTTTATTTTAATGGTCCTTTTGTTGAATTTAAGTTACATTGCATCCACATGCCAACTAATTCTCATTAGATTATAAGTACACTGTTAGGTTGGGGTTAGGGTTAGTGTATGTTGACATGTACCTGCAAAGTTTCTAAGTTCCAAAGTTTAAAAGTTTATGCAAAATAGTCAGTGAAATGTCTGTTGAAGGAGCAGTATCAATAGATATTAAGCAGACAGTCTACTAATACTCAAATGGACCATCAAAATAAAGTGTTACCTAAATTTGTTCTAATATATTTCAAAGATACAAAACAATGGGCCAAAAATATCAATTATATATTATTTACACTTCATATATTTCTATGCAAGAAAATACTTTCACTTGTGACATTAAACAGAGCAAAAATACATTAGGTTTGATTTGATTTGATTTATTTTCGAATAGAAATATCATACATAAAATATCTTTAACAAAAAATACATCTCAACATGGTCGAAAATGGAGCGGGATGAGGCACAAGCTTATTATTTTCCACCCCATTTCCACATATATCATTCGTCTATTACTTTAACTTATTTCTTCTTTTACTTTAATCTTCTTTTCACACAAGACATATTTTATCCTTTTGGCATCTTTGACATATATGTTTGATTCTATTCGTACATTTACATTTTATAACATAGACCCCCAAACAAATACATAGCACTGCAAATAGCCATTAATTAAAATGTCATCATACCTTACTCATTTGATCCTTTTTCAATCACCTTTATCATTATATTCCTTCAATAATATATATTTATACAACTGTTTAAATTGGTTATTATCCTGACATTGTTTGAGAATCTGTTCTAGACTGTTCTATAGTTTCACACCACATGCAGACGTACACAAACTTTTTAAAGTTGTCCTTTTTTCAAGCTTCAATATTTTGTTCTTCTCTCAGATTATATCCCTCTTGTCTTTCCTCAACAAACTTTTGTATGCATTTCGGAAGTAATTTATTCCTAGCTTTAAACATAAACTGTGCCGTTTTAAATTTAACCAAATCACTGAACTTAAGTATCTTCAATTTAGGAAATAAAGGATTTGTATGCTCCAAATACCTCATATTTTCTATGATTCTAATTATTTTTTTCTGCATTGTACATACGGATTTTAAGTTAGATTTATATGTATTCCCCCAAATTTCAACACAATAACTCATATATGGCAACATAAGTGTGTTATATAGTACGTACATTGATTTATTGTCCAGGATAAATCTGCTTTATACACTATTGCTACAGTTTTTTACTAATTTTGATATCACGTTATTTATTTGCGGTTTCCAACTAATTTTATGATCCAATACAACACCAAGAAACTTAATTGCATATACCCTTTCTATGGTCCCTATCATACACCCGGCACAAGACGCGATGCAATTGTTGTTTGCTAGTTTCAGCTTGGCGCAAGAGTCGTTTTGACATTTTGTGTCACGCTGTTTAAATAGCAAATGCATTTGCACTCATATGTGCATCCATAGGTGTTCTGATCTAAAAAAAGGAGGCGTGTTGAGGCACATTGCTGGTGCGTTGCTATTTTGAAGAACTAAAATAGACTGTTCAATAGACCAGATCAAAGCTGGTCTATTGTCTAGCGCAGAGCGCGTTAGTTGTGCGCCTCGCTTACACATTGCTTAATACACACAGGATGTACTGCAATACGCAAATATCTTTACAAATAAAAAAGAATTAAAGAATTAAAATATTACAAAAATTATTTTCTAGACTACATTAATATAAAAAAACATACTTTCATGCCTTCTTAATCAAAGGGGGCTTTTTCAGCTTATTCATAACAATTTGCTTTTGTATAACATTATTAATATTAATAGTATTATTTATTATATGCATATTTATATTTGTTTTGATAAAAAGATAAAAACAAGCTTAGATTTGCCCACCTGTCAGGTTTTAGACCATATGGGTCTATTACCATATGGGTATATTTATTTATATTTATTTATCAGGATCCCTGATCCCATAGCATGTGTATTTGGATATAACTCAGTTTTTTAACACACTTGGTTATATTATTGTTCATTTATTCGTTTGCTGGAAATTAGAACTAAATTTAGAAATAGTTTTGAAACAAATCTTTGCGCTTAAACAAAATGAAATATGTATAGGCTAATAGATGTGTGTGCGTACAACACGTTTCATTATCCACAAGAGTGAAAGTATAAGTAAATAATGAGGAGGCTCATCTTTCATTCTCGCGCTGTAGATGCTCTGTTTAACTGTTTTCTCTCTAGTGAAGGGTTCAGTTTTTCCACTTACAAAGTCTCATAACGAAAACCTTAATATGTGAAATGAAAATATGATCTTTTTAACTTTTATTTAATGTTTAAAATGCAAATCCATTTAGATTCACTTTATTTGGTAAACAAAGCAATCTCTCAAATAATATCTCTACTAAAAGACAGAAAATATTACTGTACAAACTGCATTGTACATAAATAAGATGAACATTTTCATATTAGTCAATAATATTACTGTAATTTATTTAAAAACTGAAGAAATATAAATTTACACACATTTACTCAAGAAAATAAACAGAATTAATGATGGGCTAAAAATCTGCGGAATTCTGCGCACACAGATTCCGTGTGGGCCTAGTTATGACCTCAGGCTAAGGCAAATAACTGAGAAAGCATCAATCTGAGGCTGCATTTTATGATGTCATCATGTAGACTTCTGACAATGTATTTTACTGTATTTTAAAAATACAAAAATACAAGACACTGAAGTATTTTGAGACAAAATATTAACCCATCTTCTTAAACCCCATCAAATTACAAACAACTATTTTCAATTTAAAATATGTATTATACTGCCCATCTCTCACATTAAGAACATCTTTATTTGCACATCAATCAATCATCATACTTAAAATAAAGTATTTATAATTATGCTGATGCATATCTGTTACTGTTGTTGTTGTTATTATTATTATTATTATTACTACTATTATTATTATTATTTTAATTATAATTATTAAATGCATTTTGGAAACTTTGATCTCCATACTCATTTTACTGTAAGGTTAGAAATGTATTTCTTCACCCTAAAATATATTTAGAAAGATATTTTGGTTAAAATGAAATATATTTTCAATTTCAAAAATATATTTAACACAGATACAACATATATTTCCTATATATTTTCAGCCAGGAAAAATATATATATAAAAAAAAAAAATGGGCTTATATTCAGAGATAGTCTGACTGAGAAAGAAATGCTACTTACTTCAACATTGCCGTCATAGTTGTCAAAAAGGGCCGCGAGATAATTGCTTACATTCCGTCCTGCATTTGGTACCACTGGTATTAGAATTATTCTCAACCTAGGGAATGTTGAACATTTGGTTAGAGGGAATAATTATTTAGCTAATATACACTACTGGTCAAAAGTTTTTTTTTATGGTTTTTTTTTTTAAGAAAATTATTCTGTTTATCAAGGCAGCATTTATTAAATGTAAAAGGAATTGTTAAATATTTATTGAAATTTTAAATGTCTGCTTTCTTATTTTATGTATTTTCAAATGAAATTATTACTCCAGTCATTATTGCTTTTATTACAATTACCATTGATAATAATATTAATAATAAGTAGGCATTTCTGTGTGGAGTTTGCATGTTCTCCCTGCGTTTTTGTGGGTTTCCTTCAGGTGCTCCGGTTTCCCCCACAGTCCAAAGACATGCGGTACAGGTGAATTGAGTAGGCTAAAATTGTCCGTAGTGTATGTGTGTGAATGAGTGTGAATGGATGTTTCCCAGAGATGGGTTGCAGCTAGAACGGCATCAGCTGTGTAAAACATGTGCTGGATAAATTGGCGGTTCATTCCGCTGTGGCGACCCCGAATTAATAAAGGGACTAAGCCGAAAAGAAAATAAATGAATGAATGAATGAATACTAGAGTGATTTCTGAAGGATCATGTGACTGAACACTGGAGTAATGAAGCTGAAAAATCATCTTAAAAATCACTGGAATAAATTATTAAATAAACTATAAACTACTTTTGAACAATTATTATATAGTGCAATAACTTGTACTGTATTTTTGATTAAATAAATGCAGCCTTGGTGAGCAGGATTAGCTTATTTTAAAACATTCAAAAATCTTATTGACCCCAAACTTCTGACAGGAAGTGTATATGTTTAAGAATTAAACCACACAAAAAATTGATTCAAACCTCTCGCTGTGGACGAGCAGGCAGGAGAGTATGACGAGTAGGATTGTTGCTCCCACTGCATACAACACCAGTGATGTCACAGACATGGAACCCAAACTCTCTGGCAAAAGAACTGTTATGAAAAATCCCTTCTTTTAATCACAAATCTCTCCAAACATATTCATGTATTTCACAGCTTTAGTACACTTAAGAAAAGATATTGCTTCTATAACTGACAGCAAAACCCTGTGCTTGGCAAGTCTGCAGAAATATGCCAGATCTGAAAAATGCCAAACCCCAGTGCCCTTAAAGTATTAGTTCATCATAATCTCCCTCATAGATGTATAACTTTTGATCAATTTTGGAATTAAAATTAAGATGTTTTTAGTCAAATTTGAGATTTCTGTACCTGCGTTGAAAGTTTTTATGTACATGGTATAAAACAAATTTATTAGCCCTCCTGTGAAATTTTAATTCTTTACAAATATTTTACAAGTGACGTTTAACTGAGCAAGGAAATGTTAACACTTAACAGTATTTCCTATAATATTTTTGCTTGTTAAAAAACATTATATTTATTTTAATTTGTCTGGAATAAAAGTTTTTTATTTTTATTTAAGTAATTAAAAAATTATATTAGGAACAAACCACTGTCATACACTGACTTGCCTAATTAATTTAAATTGATATAAATTGCCTAGTTAGCTTTGTACTTGTACATGTGTAATGACAATAAAGTTGAATCTAATCTAATCTAACCAAATTAACCTAGTCGAGGTGGACACCCATGACACGTGGAGTCTCACAAGGTTAAATTCTGGCAAGGTTCAACCTTTATATGCTCCCTCTGAGCCAAATACTGAGAAAGAACCAAATCTCCTACCACAGCTATGCTGATGACACTCAGATCTACTTAACCCTACTCCCTAATGATTACAGCCCTATTGACACCCTCTGCCAATGCATTGATGAAATTAACAGTTGGATGTGCCAAAACTTTCCTCAGTTAAACAAAGAGAAAACTGAAGTCATTGCGTTTGGGAACAGAGATGAGGTTCTCAAGGTGAATGCGTACCTTGGCTCCAAGGGTCAAACAACAAAAAATAAGGTCAAGAATCTTGGTGTGACTCTGGAGTCAGATCTGAGTTTCAGTAGTCATGTCAAAGCAGTAACTAAATCAGCATACTATCATCTCAAAAACACTGCAAGAATTAAATGCTTTATTTTCAGTGAAGACTTGTTCATGCTTTTATCAGCAGCAGGGTGGATTACTGTAATGGCCTCCTCACTGGCCTTCCCAAAAAGACAGTCAGACAGTTGCAGCTCATCCAGAACGCTGCGGCCAGAATTCTGACCAGAAACAGGAAATCAGAGCACATCACACCTGTCCTCAGGTCTTTACAATGGCTCCCAGTTACATTTAGAATAGACTTTAAAGTGTTATTACTGGTCTATAAATCACTAAATGGCCTAGGATCTCAATAAATTACAGATATGCTCACTGAAAACAGATCACTCACACCTTTAGGATCATATAAACTAGAAATTCCTAGGGTTCAGTCAAAGCATGGTGAATCGGCCTTCAGCTACTGTACTACGACAACCCAAGCACAACCCCCCCCCCCCCCCCCCCCGGTGGAATCAGCTTTCAGAAATGATCAGATGTGCTCCAACATTAGGCATGTTCAAATCAGGCCTGCATCTGTTTAGCTGTGCCTTTACTAAATGAGCACTGTGCTACGTCTCACAGATCGTACAGATCGCACTATTATGTCTTTTTTCCCATTCTTTTATAACCCGTTGAACACATTTTAATCTGTTTTAATCACGGTTATTATTTGTTTTTATTTTATTAAACTTGTCTCTTTTATTCCTGTTTATGTAAAGTACTTTGAATTACCACTGTGCTATGAAATGTGCTATATAAATAAACTTGCCTTGCCTTGCCTTGCCTTGCCTTTCCTAGCCAAGACTTTAAATGACACTTTAAGCCAAATAACTGTACCTTGCAAAATAACTAGTGAAATATTATGTAATGTCATCGTGACGCAGACAAAACTATTATGTTTAGAAATAACTATTAAATAAAACTTTATAATTTTTTTTAAAAGAATGAAAATTTCACAGGAAGCCTAATAATTTTGTTACATGTATTTGTGTGTGTGTTAATACATAATTTTAAATGTTAAAAAGTCAATAAAGAACATTCAGAGCATGTGTGTCTGGACAGAATGCAATGCTCTGATTGGCTGCTCTAATGTTGACGATATAAAGGGCAACTTTTTGAACAATGTTGCTGGGCAGCTTTGGGAAATGATGTCCTCAATGGTCAACCAGGTGAGATACAGGGCAACTAATTAGGGCAATGAAATACAGATACAATATTATTGCCCATTCTCAATAGGAAAGCAGCCGAGCAACATCATTCGTCAATAATGCCTGACAAAGTTGCTCAATCAGTTTCCCTGTGTATTATTAGCATTACTGTCACATACTACTTTTGCGTGAGTGACTCTGTATGTCTGCACCTCTTTTATTTCCAACATGCTATGTAGAAAAGAGACTTGTAATACTGATAAGATGTGGTGGTAACACTTTAGAATAAAGGTCCATTAGTTAATGTATTTACTAACACTAAGCATGAATAATCTTGTAAAGCATTTATTAATCATAGTTCAACATTAACTAATGCATTATTGAAATCCAAAGTTGTGCTTGTTAACATTTAAGAGCTCTTATTATGCATTATAAAAGGTCATGGTTTGGTGGTCTTTAACAACAGGCTGATATGCAAGGTCAAAAAACACTTTCCTTGTCTTATAATATGCATTTATTTTTACCTAGTTATCCCAGCGACTCCCATATGAATCATTCAATGATTCATTTGTTCCCAAATCCCTCCTTTGCGTGAGACTAATCTGTGCTGATTGGTCCAATGACCCAGTCTGTTGTGATTGGTTGACTGTGTACTTAGAGCACAGAGTAAACGTGTGAGCCCAACCCTGGAGTGCATTAAAGCAATGCAGTTAAACACCAGCATATTACTCTACTCTTAAACCTAACCCCAAGTAATAACAATGACACGCATTCAGTATTAATCCACACAGTGGCAAAAGCTGAACTGTTTTGAAAATTGACCACGCCACGTGTGAGGAACATCTGATGTTGGCCATAGCAAAAGCAAACGGCAGATCGCGAATTCAGAAATGCATTTATATTGGTGAAGGAAGAAGCACGTGTCACATTTTCAACATGGTTTTGGACACTAAATGTGAATAGCCCATACAGATTTAACCTGAGAGATACAGTACAAGCACTGATCTATAATAGATACGTGATTACAAGCCGTGCGGAGCAATTACAAGTTACAACACACAATTAAACGTATTTTGCAAACTACAGAAAACCAGGCAACCATTTTAAACACACTTCAGGTTGTGTAGGAAGGAGAAACACTTATAGGATCTGGAGGAACAAGAAATTGGTCCATACAAACTGTGTAATAGTTACTGACAAAGTCCCATACATAAGTAGTCTTTGCTAATCCTTCCTTTAATATCAGATTTCCGGCGAATCCTGTACTGCAGGGTAGGTTATTGTATCAATCATCAGAAAAATGACAGGAACAATACAGCACACGGTTGGTTATCCTGTGGTGTTGTTGTGAAAATTAACTTAAACCCTTTATTCCCCACAACCGCATGTCTGGCCATCTCTCAGTGATAGTAATCTTCGTGTCATGATCAATGATCCTATAATCCCTCACAATCCACTAGTGTCTGAAGGACAAGGCGTGTTCATGTTTTACCGGATCCAGTAGCTCAAATTTGGTATTGTTTCGTGTTGGCGTCAATACGAACAGGCAAAATATCCAAACGAATGATGAATCATTGAAACATTTACTCATTTAATGTCGAATCTTTTATTTTAAAAATCTAAATTTTTAAACAAGTGCACGTTCTGAATGCTGAAGTCAGATATTCTGCTTTGTAAATGTGTGGTGCCGGAACATCGTCTTTGTTTTGGTTCTTTAACCTGCCCAATCCCAGTTAAGCCAATTATATTTCAGCTCGCTGGGTTGCCTTTGTAGAAAACCGCTATTTCATTTAGTCAGGAAGGCTTTTAAAGTATGTGTCCGTGACTGAAATGTGACCACCGGTGGACAGTAGCAGCCGAAATAAGACGCAGATTCAGAGTTCCACATGAGGTGATTATTAATTAGCAAATAATATCAATAGTACAAATGTAAACATTAGGTGAGCAGGTTACATTGTAACAGTGTCTTAACATTCCACTAGTGTCTGAAGGAAAGGTGCGTTCATGTTTTACCAGATCCAGTTGTTCATATTTGGTATTGTTTCGTGTTGACGTCAATACGAACAGGCAAAAGATCCAGAGCAACGATGAATCATTTAAACATTTACTCATTTAATTTTTTATAAAAAATCTATATTTTTAAACAAGTGCACGTTCAGATTTAACCCTCAGATGGGTGATTTCATTTACTTAGAGCTGTGTTGCACACTGCATAGAAGGTCATTTACAAAAACCCATAATAGGGCCTCTCTAATGAGTTAACATGAACTAACATTATTTCATGTAAATAACATTGACTAACATTAACAAAGTTGAATAAATACCTTAATAAATGTATTACAAATTGTTCATGTTAGTAAATACATTACCTAATGGACCTTTATTCTAAAGTGTTACCGATGTGATAACTCGTCAGTACCTGTGTCGTTGGTTTTCACAGTTCCCCTTGTCACAGACTCGCTCCACTCGCTCCAGAATTTGGACTGGCCGCAGGATGAGGGTATCCGAGCCCTGACCTGAAACTCGTACTGTTTGTTTGAAGGAAAAGGCAAACTGTATGTGGTCCTGGTGCCTGGAGTGGTGTCCTAGGATCAGAGGAGGTGGAAATCATTTTGTTTGTCTTCAGTTGTCAGATGATTATAAGGTGAGATACATTAAAAAAAACTATTTATACAACTAGAAGTTAAGACGAGTACTGAGACTTTCTGCCATTTGTTTATCACTTTGTTTGTTGGATGTTACATTGTTAAACCAATAGGTGGCGACAACTTACATGGTCTGGTAAACATAGAGTCTTACATGGTTTGATAAGTATAACTATAACTATACATAATTTTGTTGTATAAGGAAAATTGTACAAGCCGTAAGCTTACTAAGACATCACTAATATAAGATTATACATGAGGAGTTCAGATACAAAAACTGCTAAGTGATGTCTGAACATTTTTTTCAAGTCTAGTGAGTGTATATATACAGTGCATCCGGAAAATATATATAGCGATTCACTTTTTCCACAATTTTTTATGTTACAGCCTTATTCCAAAATGGATTCAATTCATTTGTTTCCTCAAACTTCTACACACAATTCCCCATAATGACAATGCAAATTTATTAAAAATAAAAAACCTGAAATATCACATGTGCGTAAGTATTCAAAGCCTGTGCTCAATACTTTGTTGATGCACATTTGGAAGCAATTACAGCCTCAAGTCTTTTTGAATATGATGCCACAAGCTTGGCACACCTTTCATTTGGAATTTTTACCCATTCTACTTTGGAGTACCTCTCAAGCTCTATCAGGTTAGATGGGAAGCGACAGTGTACAGCCATTTTCAGATCTCTCCAGAGATGTTCAATAGGATTTAGGTCTGGGCTCTGGCTGGGCCACTCAAGGACATTCACCGAGTTGTTGTGAAGCCACTCCATTGATATTTTGGCGATGTGCTTTGGGTTCTGTCCTGCTGGAAGATGAACAGTTGCCCTAGTCTGAGGTCAAGAGCACTCTGAAGCAGGTTTTCATTCAGGATGTCTCTGTACATTGCTTTATTCATCTTTCCCTCTATCCCGACTAGTCTTGCAGTTCCTGCTGCTGAAAAACATCCCCACAGCATGATGCTGCCACCACCATGCTTCACTGTAGGGATGGTATTAGCCTGCTGATGAATGGTGCCTGGTTTTCTCCAAACGTAACGCCTGGCATTCACTCCAAAGAGTTCAATTTTAGTCTCGTCAGACCAGAGAATTTAGTTTCTTATAGTCTGAGACACCTTCAGATGCCTTTTGGCAAATTCCAGGTAGAGAGTGGCTTCCGTCTGACCACTCCACCATAAAGGCCTGATTGGTGGATTGCTGCACAGATGGTTGTCCTTCTGTAAGGTTCTCCTCTCTCCACAGAAGAACACTGGAGCTCAGACAGAGTGACTATCGGGTTATTGATTACTTCCCTAAGGACTAAGGCCCTTCTCCCCGATCACTTAGCTTAGATGGCCGGTCAGTTCTAGGAACAGTCCTGGTGGTTCCAAACATCTTCACTGATGTATGATGGAGGCCACTGTGCTCATTGGAACTTTCAGAGCAGCAGAAATTTATCTGTAACCTTCCCCAGCCTTGTGCCTCGAGACAATTCTGTCTAGGAGATCTACAGACAATTCCTTTGTCTTCATACTTAGTTTGTGCTTTGACATGCACTGTCAACCCTGGAACCTTATATAGACAGGTGAATGCCTTTTCAAATCATGTCCAATCAACTGAATTTACCACAGGTGAACTCCAATTAAGCTGCTGAAACTTCTCAAGAATTATCAGTGGAAACAGAATGTACCTGAGCTCAATTTAGAGCATCACGGTGAATACTTCCGCACATGTGATTTTTCAGGTTTTTTATTTTTAATAAATTTGCAACAATATTAAAAAATCTTTTTTCACATTGTCATTATGGGGTATTGTGTGTAGAGTTTTGAGGAAATAAATGAATTTAATCCATTTTGGAATAAGTGCTGTAACATAAGAAAATGTGGAAAAAGTGAAGCGCTATGAATAATTTCTGGATGCACTGTACACTGCTCAAAAATAATAAAGGGAACACTTAAATAACACAGTGTAACTCTAAGTCAATCACTCTTCTGTGAAATCAAACTACCCACTTAGGAAGCAGCACTGATTGACAATCAATTTCACATGGTGTTGTGCAAATGGAATAGATAAAAGCATTGAGGCGCTACTAGGAGCCAGGCAAAATGACCTCCAGCAAGCCACTAATGTGTAACGCATCACTTGTCAAAGATCAAAAACAATCGCCATACTTTTTTAAAATAAAGTCAACTAATCGCTTTTAATGGGCGGCAATGTGGCTCGGTGGTTAGCACTGTTGCCTCACAGCAAGAAGGATGCTAGTTCGAGCCTCGGCTGGATCAGTTGGCATTTCTGTGTGCAGTGTGCACGTTCTCCCCGTGTTGGTGTGGGTTTCCTCCGGGTGCTCCGGTTTCCCCCACAGTCCTAGGACATGTGCTATAGATGAATTGAATAAAATAAATTGGTTATAGTGTATGAGTGTGTGTGAGAGTGTATGGATGTTTCCCAGTACTGTTTTGCGACTGGAAGGGCATCCGCTGTGTAAAATCATATGCTGGAAATATTGGTGGTTCATTCCGCTGTGATGGCCCATGATAGATAACGGACTAAGCACAAGGAAAATGAATGAATAATCGCTTTTTACAGTGTATTAACGTCTCGCTCTTGGATCAAATCCTCAGTAAAGCTGCGGTCACACTGCACTTTTCGCCCCATAGACTTCCATTCATAGACATGCAAATACAACAGTTCAGAAACGCAAGCTCGTGCGACAAGATCGCTACGTTGGAAAGTTCAAGCTTGGTGAACACTGACCTGCGAAATTGCATCACGTGAGACCAATCGAAGATCAAAACATGACCTCTCTTTACAGAAATTTAAAATATGGACCAATCACTTGCCATTTTTATTGTCCAATCATCTTTTTTAATCCCGCCCCATTTCGCAGAGTCGTACGACAGAATTTTGGAAGCTCAAAGTCTAGTGTGACCGCGGCTTAACCTGAATATAACCCAATTAGCATTTTATTTTATAACACTCATTACCTTCCAATTGTTCTGGTCAGTCCTGTAACGAACTTCGCTCTCAGTGCATGCACCGTTCTCCGTAACATTCCAGTAAAGCCACAATTCAGCATCTTTTTTCTCCACCACAGACAGGTTTGTCGGAGGGTTAAGCTTCACTGTTTAACATCACAGTAACATAACAATCCATCCATAATACCATTAATATCAAATCTTGGGAAAACAAAAAACGAATGGCTTCTCATACCATATGCTTTAAGATCATGTTCCTGTTCCGTCACCAAACTGCCATCGTCACGGTACAGGCTTGTTGTAAATTTATTAAACCGTTGTACTCTTTTGTAGGGGAGCATGCAGGCCACATTAACACCGTTTGCTGTCTCATATTTAGGACAGTGTACGATGTCATCATGTGAAAACCTAAGAGAAATCACACATCAATAGTAAGTTCCCCAATTTGATTTTCAAAAATCATTCTTGTTTCGTTGATACATACCCGCCCTTGAGACTGTAATTGTACTGATGTTCGCTCCATGTGCAGTTCACATAGTCCAGATTTATGATAAGGCAGTTTATTTCTGGATAAAGATGAGAGAAACGGTCTAGTAAATATTATACTGGGGTACTTTAAATTGTTCTACTTTTGCAATTCCTGAGGTGGAACAGTTGAAATCAGGTTTATTAGCCCTCCTGTATGTTTCCCCCCCAATTCATGTTTAATGGTAAAAAGATTTTTCTGAACAAAATAGTTTTAATAACTGATTGATTTCATCTTTGCCATGATGGCAGTTCATAATATTGTGCTAGATATTTTTCAAGACACTCGGCTTAAAGTGACATATAAAGACTTAATTAGGCAAGTTAGGGTCAGTGGTGGATTTAGGCATGGGCAATATAGGCAATCACAGAGGGTGGCATCTTACTGGGGGCGGCACGGGGAGACGATGCAAAAAAATAAATTAATTAAACATGCCCCAGTAAAAATTATCTGTGCCCCAGTAAGCTTTGAGATTTATTTTATGCAAATGTATTAATTTAGAGTGGTAATCCCAGAATTAGGGGCTGTTCACATTTGGCGTCTTTTGCATGAGCAAGTTTGTTACTCTTTGTGTGTGACCGAAACAAGGCTGGTGAAAGCAATCTGGCGAATGTGCGCAGAAAACCATTCCCGCGCATCTCACACAAGCTGCTGCTGCTCCCGGTAAATCCCGGTTCTTTACATGCACACCAATACAATACACGCCGCTCATGCGCTGTGAAAACTGTGAGTAACAGCGTTTTATGTTACTTTTATGACACGAGGTGTCGTCACTAAGTCTGTTTTGCAAGTTGACAAACTGAGGTTTATTAAACATGATGATAATCTTATTTTGTCTAAGCATGGCTATGAAGCAGAAAGGAGGGATAGAGTCAGGGAGGTAAGACTTAAATAGGGTCGAAGATGAAAGGATAATTCTATAAACCATATATATATATATTTGTATTTTATAGAATTGTTATAATATTATATAAATATATTTATTGTATAAATAAATATAATAAAATATTTCTTTCCATGTCTCTCCAGTTTTGTCTTTACATTGTTTTTCAGTTAGATTTAGAATTGTTTTCTGTTATTTATTTAGAATAATAATTATATTATAATAATATTAATTAATAATAATATAAGTTTGGGGGGGGTAATTATTAATTAAAAGTTTTTAGTAAAGTATGTAATGCAAACTTGGATCAGTCTGATTGGATTATTGCTGATTACGGATGGGAAGCCAGGCATGATCAATCATATCATGTGCTCCTCTCAAAATTAGTTTATAAAACTTTACTAAGTGAACATACTTGTTTATCTGAAAAACAGTGCTAAAGTCAGATATTCTGCTTTGAAAATGTGCGTTACGTGTCAGAACGTCTGTCTTTGTTTTGGTCATTTAACCCACTTAATGCCAGTTTAGCCAATTATATTTCAGCACCCCGTGTTGCCTTGGTGGAAAACTGCATATTTCGTTATTTTAGTCAGGAAGGCTCTCAAAGCAGGCATCCGTGACCAAAATGCGACCTCTGGTGGACAGTAGCAGACTCCAAAATGAGACGCAGATTCAGAGTTCCACATGAGGTGGTTATTAATTAGCAAATAATATAAATATTAGGAATGTAAACATTAAGTGAGCAGGTTAAATTGTAATCCTGTGTCCTAAAAACAAGCTACTTGAAGAGATTTGCAGTGACAAGCAATTTGGCTGTTTGCACCAGACGAAAGACGACAGAAAATTAAATACAGCCATTCAGAAGCACAGAATAGTGCACTCACTGCACTCCAACGAAATGGTGAGGTTTATAATCGAATTAATACATATTAACCCTCTTTAACATTATTAAATGTAGATGCTGAATCACTGATATGTGTTGGTTTGCACTGATACACAGATCTAAAGTTCAATTTCAAACAGTTTATTTTATTTTCAAGATCTGAGGTGAACTATCTGCTGCTGCTTCAGTAGGATGGCAATAAATGTCATGTAAAATGGCATTCAAACTCACATTATTGGCGTTTAGCATTGACTAAAGCGCATGGGGTTTACATGAGGCAATCATTGTCAGTTTATTCTGTTGTTTAGCTGCTTGGAGCCATTTATAAAATATACATTTTAACTCATTTTAGTATGGAAAATATTTCTTCTAACACATGCTGCTGCTTTTATTTAGATCACTGTTTAAGTCAGCCTTTAGGCTCGACAGTCAGGCACACTACTGTTGGTGTCGTCAACCTGGCATCCCTCGCTTCCGTTTGTTTTGAACCAGGTGTGCAATACCTAGAATAGCCACTGGGTGTTAAATTTACTGCACCTTTAAGTGGGCTATTAATATTGACATTAAAATGGTTTTTAAAAAATTAAGAACTGCTTTTCTTCTAGCCGAAATAAAGCAAAATAAACTTTATCCAGAAAAAAAATATTATAGGAAATACTATGAATATTTCATTGCTCTGTTAAACATCAATTGTGAAATATTGCATATTAATAAAATTAAATATTAATAACATATACAGGAGGGCTAATAATTTTGACTCAACTGTATATGCTAATGAATGACATAATATACTGTAGAAGTCACATTTTCTGCAGAGTGTAATGGTTATTATTAGTCAGCAGAGGATGCTCAATCTGTATGGTAATTTCGGTGTAAAATTTAACATACAGGAAATGTTCATTTCCGGTCAAACACAGTACTATTTTAAACAGTGTTACTTCTTAATATGGTGTCAGTTAATATCCGAAATACCAATTAAAATGACATATTTTGACTTTAGTCAATGTTTGTGTAAGAAATTGATCATAATAGGTTGTAATCTCATGTTGCGTGACACATGTTGGAAAGCAGCCATCTGAAAATCATTTCCTCAATTTTACATTACTTAAGACTTCAGTCTCTTCAGGATTATCAATTGATCACCTCTGCTGATGAAATAATCCCTTTTTAGACTTGTATATGTTAAGATTATTTGAACATTACATTATTTTTTTTTTCATCTCGACGGTTGTAGAACCACATTACTTCCGTAGTCTTTGCAAACAAAACCACAAAAAGGAGAAAAAATGAATAAAAGACTGAAGAACTCAGCCGATTTAGTCTAGTTTATTTAGGAAGTACTTTTTTAATATAGACATATACAGTTTAGTACTTTTTAAATATAAACTATAATATGTTTCATGAAAGAAACATGATCCCTGTGTAAGATCATATCAAAATCTAGATGAAATAATACAAATAATATTCAGATTTTCTAAAAAGACAAATCCATGATACTCACTTGGATCAGATGATGCTGAAAATGTGCAAAAGTTCGCAAAGAAAAGAGTGAGAAACAGTAATTTCATCTTGAACAGGGTCACATAACGCACTTCTTGTTGTTTCTGTTTCTGCGTATCTGCGTTTTGTGAGCTGACGTATCTGTGAGATTTCCTGTTCACATTTTGTTAGTCACCTGCCGTTAAAAGAGTGACATGTTTCTACACTGTAAAAAATTAATTGTTGAGAAAACATGAAAAAACAAGGCAACTTGATGCAGTAAGAACTTTGAGTTGTCTCAACAACTGTTTTTTTGTTTTTCTCAGTAACAATATTTTGTTCAGCTTACATAATTTTGTTTATTCATGTTGATTATTGTATTGTGCTAACGAAGATATTCTTGTCACATCAACTGAAGCAACAGTTACTGCTATTGAGTCAAATCATTTTTTTCTGTTCACTGGATGATTTTTTTTTCAAATTTGTAGAATAAGTAATTACTAGTTAGCATATCATCCTGTTTTTAATTATTTTACTTATAAATGACAAACACAAACTTACTACTTCATTCATTCATTTATTTTCCTTTGGCTCAGTCCCTTTATTCATCAGGGGTCACCAGAGTGGAATGAACTGCCAACTTATTCAGCATATGTTTTACACAGCAGATGCCCTTCCAACTGCAACCCAGTGCTGGGAAACACCCATTCACATTCAGACACCTGTACCGCATGTCTTTGGACTGTGAAACCGGAGCACCCGGAGGAAACCCACCAGAGCACAGCGATGCCAACTGACCCAGCCGGGTCTCAAACCAGCAACCTTCTTGCTGTGAGGCGACTGTGCTACCAACTGGGCCACTGTATCAACCCTCTGACAAGCAACAGATAAACAAACTTAGTTTTCGATCACCACATCGCGCATACGTGATTTATTTAAATATCAATATTCCTGTTCGACACAAAAATGTTTGTCCAGAAAACTCAGTTACACATGTAGACATGACATTTTAGCAAATATTGTTGACACAACATATATTTTTATGTAGATCAATCGTTATTCACAATTCTTAGTATATATGACAGAAAAAGTACAGTGTGCTGAACAAATGGTGATTTTTATTTTTTACAGTGTATGTGAAAGATGATATGAAATTGATATTTTATAACATTTATTTTGCAGTTCACAAATCAGTTTTTTTATCTAAAAACAGACAGTGTTATCCAAAAAACTAAAACTGATATATATATATATATATATATATATATATATATATATATATATATATATATATATATATATATATATATATATATATATATATAAGGAATAAACATGTACTGTATAACAAATTCTGTATAATATATTCTGACCTATTCAGATATTATGCAACAATCAAGTATGCAGCAAAATAAAAGGTTTACGTCAGAATTCATATTGTAAACAATCTTGTGCTCAGAACTACAGAATAGTAAAAATATATCTTTATTTCAGTGGATAAATTCTCTCGGTTATAAACTGTAATGAAGAAGACAATTATTGATTATATTTTTGCATTATACAGTGGGGAAAATAAGTACTGAACATGTCACCATTTTTCTCAGAAAACATATTTCTAAAAGTGCTGTTCACTTGAAATTTTTCCAGATGTTGGTAACTTTATGCAAAGAAAACAAATCTAATTAGTTTACAAATTAAGTTATGTGTAATAAAATGAAATGAAGCAGGGAAAAAGTATTGAACACATGAAGAAAGGGAGGTGTAGAAAGGCAGTGAAAATCTCTCAGTAGTTCTTCAGCAACCCTCTGCCCTTCATCAGTGTAAATGAATATTAGCTGCTTCAGTCCAACATCTACCTTAGTAGGAGGATGAAGATGAAACCAGGGTGGACATTTCAGCAAGACAGCGATCCAAAACACAGCCGGGAAAACTCTCAATGCTTTCAGAGAAAGAAAATCAAGCTGTAGAATGGCCTAGCCAATCACCTGACTTCAACCTAATAGTAAATACAAAATAAAGCTCAGATTTGATAGACGAGACCCACAGAACCATCAAGATTTTGACACTCTGTTCAAGCCTGTGAAAAAACTCACTCCTGTGCAATGCATGTGACTTCATTCTCCATATGAGAGGCGTCTTTAAGCTGCCAGCACCAAGAAAGCCTTTTATATAAAGTATTAAATACGTTTCAGTAGTTCAGCACTTTCTTACACATAACTCCTTTTTCAGATTGTTTTTTTTTTTTTTTTTTTTATGCTTGTATTGTTTGGGTTTTTATCAAAATCTGGTTCAACTCCATGTCAACCGCTCCTTTAGAAATGTTATTTGCAGTAAAAAACATGACATGTTCAATACTTTTTCCCTCACTGCATGTATGATAAGTAATGCTATGATAGATTACTATTATTTACTTTTTCTTTATATCAGTAGTGTTTTATGTACTCAAGAATCTTTCTTTCAATTACAAATTCATCAATATTAGGTAATATATTATGCATTACATGTATATATATAATACACACAATACATATATTATACACACAATATATATATATTATACACACACCAAATACTGTTGTGTTTTATAGACCATTTGAATGTGGTGATGTCACTGGCCCATGAACATTTCCCTCTTGTTGTCAAACTATTACTTAACTATAACAAGAGGCAATTTAATGATATCTTAACATTAAAACAGCTATCATTATTTATCAATATGTGGATATTTGTGGATACTTGGAAGCTTTGGAAATTAAAAGCGTAATACAGGAAATAGGTTAGGACCATTGTTAGTGTTTACATCCCTCAAAATGGTCTTTAAATGTTCATTCACTGATGTAGACTTATATGGTAGTTAGGTTTGCAGATTATTTTCTGCAAAATAAAAGCTTTCATTGCTTATCATTGCAACCCTCCCACACCAATGCTGGCTTCAAAAAGCATCTAATTCAGGCGTTGCATTAGCGGAAATTTAAACGATTCAAAGTATTTTCCATCATTTTGGTCAATTGCATTCCCTTAAATGGTAATTTATGCTAATAGACTAATATACTTTGTTGTAAAATCCATCTCAAATCAACAAGATACAACATATTCAGTTCACTGATAGATAAAAAATAAAACACAATTTAAATATTACATCATTTATACAAATAACGTGCATCAGAATGATGAATAATGATTAATTATACTTCCTGAATAAAGTTTTGTCGTTGATCCCAGTTGGAAGAGCAACAGATAATAACTTGACTTCTAGTTGGTCAATTGGAAAAGTGGCAGAAGGTAGATTTTTCCAGTGTATCATCTGATGAACTGCATCAGAATTATCACAAACACTGCAGAAGACGTATTGGAACCTACATGGACCCAAGATTCTCACAGAAATCAGTCAAGTTTGGTAAAGGAAAAATCATGGTTTGGGATTGCATTTAGTATGGGGCATGCGAGAGATCTGCAGAGCAGATGGCAACATCAACAACCTGAGTTATCAAGACATCTGTGCTGCCCATTACATTACAAACCACAGGAAAGGGCAAATTCTTCAGTAGGATAGCACTCCTTCTCATACTGCAGCCTCCACATCAAAGTTCCTGAAAGCAAAGAAAGTCAAGGTGCTCCAGGATTGGACAGCCCAGTCACCATAGATGAACATTATTGAGCATGTCTGGGTTAAGATGAAAGAGCAGATGAAGATTAAAGATGAATCTTGATGAACTCTGGGAGTCCTGCAAGAACGCTTTCTTTGCCATTCCAGATGATGAAGTTATTGGAGTCATTGCAGAGATGTATGGATGCAGTCCTTCAAGCTCATGGGAGTCATACACAATATTAATTATTTCTCCACTGCAGTATGACTTTATATTCTATACTGTACATTATTTCTGTTACGTGACAAGACTTTTGTCTAAGCAAAGTCATACCTTACTGTCCTAATTAAATCATTAAAAATCAAGGCATGATCATCTTTTATTTTGGTAAAATAAGCGTAATCTACTGGCCTTTGCCTTTCATTTAAGCCACTTCTGATACCAAATGATCAACTAGAAGTCAAGTTATTAATTGTTGTTCCTAAAACTTGGATAGGCGACAAGACTTTTGTTAGGTTGTGTATGCTGCAGCATTCGAGCTCTTCATCAAATAGAAGAACTGACAATTTAGATGCCACTTTTCACTATCAACCAACCACCATATCCACAATCACAAATGACGCAAAAGTCTATGCATTGGAGCTATTTAGATCATTGTTTTCCCAACCCTGTTCCTAAAGGCACACCAACAGTACACATTTTCAACCTCTTCCTTATCAAACACACCTGAATCAACTCATCAGAACATAAGAAGAGACTCCAAAACCTGAAATGAATGGATCTGATAAGGGAGACATCCAAAATATGTACTGTTGGTGTGCCTCTAGGATTAGAGTTTAGATGACAAAAGGGATCTCTAAGGGCAGTGTAGTGTTGCTAAAGGAAAGGCTTGAAGCTTCTTGTGCCAGCTGCAGCAGGGACGGCAAAATATCCGAAAACTCTCCATCATCATCATCGTCACAGTGCTCTTGCTGCAGGTCTGTGTTTTGTTGCAAGCTTCTCTGATGTGTAACTGCGCAAACACAACATAGCAAACAGGAAAATGTGTGAGCGTAAGTGTGGTTTTCGTGTAGGTGATTGATGTGTTGGCGTGTTGAGAGGGAAGCGTGGGTGTGTGTGTGTGTGTATATACCTGTGTTTTCTTCATTCTGGCTTTCCTGCTTGCTCTCGGTTAGTTTAGCAGCAGAAATGTGGCAGCCAGGACTGAGAATCTAGCATGAACAGGAAACTATCAGTTAGGTTGTATATAGATTATGAATGCTAGTTACAATGCTAGCAATAATAGCCTTTGTGTTGTATTTTTATATTAAGTCAGACCTTGCTGAAATTGTCCAGGTCTGGTGGTGATGGTGGCGAGCAGGAGCGGATGGCTTCTAAACTGGAGTCAATAAGCGTCAGTGGGTCACAAACATCATTTCTGTTTACAAGAGAACAACAGGAGCAAAGTATTAAAGTACAAATGAAATCAAATCTAGACATATGATTTTGTTAGCTCACATTGCTAGCTTTGCGGTGAACAATTCATCTGTGCATGTCATTGAGAAAAATAAAATAGTTTGCCCTTTTAATCTTTAATTGAAATTTGAAAATGCTCTTCCTGTTTGTTTTCAGTTAAATTCTCATTTTAGGTCTGTTTGAGGTATTGGGCGTGGCTAATATACTTAACCACGCCCCTCTGTCAGCGAACAGAAATGGTGAGGAGAAGGTGTCTGTTCGGTTGTATAACTCTCTCAAAACCCATTTCCCCATCTTTCTGAATGAAATGCCTACTGTGCTACATCCAATCAGCTCGCAGTAGAAAAAACAAGCCACGCCCACTGTTTTCTCATTTAATTTTACGCTTCTCTAGTAATTGCATCACAATACGGTGACAAAAGAATGATCGCAGCTTCCAGTTCATGCAGACTTTAAAGATGTACATTTGATGTTAATATGGCAAGACATGTCTATTAAATCATAATGGCTGCAATTTATTTAATATCGCCTTATTTATTTTAAAGATTGCTAATTTAGTCCTATAATTGGATTATGTCCATACAAGGTTGAAAAACTAAAGCCTTTCCGAAGGCCTACACTGATTGGTCAGAGGGCCCCAGTCTCTTGTGATTGGTCGACAATTAACAGCATGTGCCAGAAACCTAACTTCAATTCACTCAATTTCAGCTTTATTAAAGTTCGCATGAAATAAAAATAAAGTGTTTTAGAGGTTAGTATCTGTATTGTTAGATTTTAGGATAGTAGTGCGCTTCAAAACATTGACAAAATTCGTGTTTAGAAGATATAAAACATGTAAAGCTTGTAGTTTTCCTAAATGGATGGAACGTTTTTTTTCCATGTCATACTTGATTTGGCATATCTACTTCACTAGTGTCTGACATGCCTCGCCCCTTCAAGACGCTTCATATTTGATGCGCAATAAATCAACCACTCTCACTGGCAGAGCGGTGATAAAACAAAACTCTACTGCCTGTTTTTTAATAAAGGGAGGAGCTACTTTATATCTCACCCTCTTTTGATGTTTCATTTGAGATAACGTCAAACATCGAATAAAAATGCATTTCAAAGCACTTCACGGGACAAATTGTATTTCTGCAATAAGAATGAATGCAGAAGATCATGTCATTTTTGCTCTACCCAGAAGTGAACCCTGATGCACACCTCTCGAAAAATGCGACTGCATGTCACGATGACGCAGAGCTCAAGATCTGTGATTGGCCGTCTTAGGATAGCTGTGGGTGGGGCAGAAAGCTATGGGATTGGAGTGAGGCCAGTGGCAGGATAGTTTAAAGTTAGAAATCCAGATTTACTCTCCTTATTTTTATAGTAGCGGTTGTTATAAACGATGTATCTTCGCACCCCATTATTTTGTAAAAATCTGTTTACCTTCATAATCCGTAATCAAATACTCTCACCTTCCCTCCACCCTTGAAATCACCTTTTTTTGTACTTCTAGTCACATGCACCGTCCTACTTTTTTTTAATATATATATATAGCTGATTTCAGGATGGTTTTTAATTGGATGAATGTCATGATATGGGAAAATAACGACAATCTTAACTTTAGTTTCATGCTGATTTTAACAAGTCTCAAACTCCTCCGCTTGGATACTTTTGTGTTTATGACTAAAATTGTGTTGGAAGTTACCTGAATGACTTAATCTACTGTTATTGTAGCACCGCACACATTTTCACCATAACTCAAAACAAAGTAACTCAACACAATGGAACATAGTAACCCCACTGCCTGCTAGCAATTCAGAAGTATTATTGCAGAACACAAAATGCAGAAGTAGAAATTCTGTGCAGGGGATGGTGAACACGTCATATAGACACAAGTATAAATTGGACTATTGTAAACAGTGATATGCGTAATAATGATCAGTTTTACCATATTAATTTAAGCCTCATTTTGGAATGGCATTCAAGTGTATTTGCTTTTGCAGCTCAAAAAAAAACATCTTCTCGACAACACAAATCAAAATCCTCCATGCTAAAACTTCAATTATTGTCGGTTCAATTATTTGTTGTTTACATGCAGCCAGTAAAAACCAATCAGCTTGCATGATGTAGATTTATTACAAACCTTTATAGCATGTGTCTCAAACTCAATTCCTGGAGGGTCGAAGCTCTGCGCAGTTTTGCTCCAACCCTAATCAAACACAGCTGATCCAACTAATTAAAGTGTTTAAGACTAAAGACTATTAAGCAGGTGTGAGTTGGAGGTGGTTGGAGCTCAAATCTGCAGAGCTGTCACCCTCCAGGAGTTGAGTTGGAGACATATGCTTTATAGGTTTGAGGAAGACTGGAATCACTGGTGACTAATTTAAAGCAGTTTTCTTTACAAATGAAATACTCTACCTTTCCTGGGCTATTTCCTCAGACTCCAGGACAACTGGGTCATCCAGAAAAGACAGTCCCAGGTCCACGGAGGGCATAGGAGAGGCGGGAGGTGAGAATGTGGGGAGAATTTCAGGAAGGCATTCAGTCATGCAACCTCTGTAATCCCGAAAACAAAAATGAAAGAGAAAAAAAGGAACCATCAAATATTTCAATTCCTCTTTTTATTTGAAACATGGTTCAGAATTGCTTAAAGTTTACTATCATTAAATTCAGTTACTCTGTAAAACTACTATTGAGGATCAATTCTGCTTGTGTTGTGCTGTTGGTGTTACCTGTTCAGCTCAGGTGTGGGATCCAGCAGGTGTGTGATGTCAGAGATGATCATGCCATTGGAGTACACGTCAGCGGATGACACATCCAGCTGCCCAGAAACCCAAAGTGATGTCACTCTTTTACAGTAATCAAGCCGCATTTATAACTAAACAGTACTGCGTCTGATGAAGATGAGTTCTTCATTGAAATAAACATACACTGAAAAAATGATGTCTGCAAAATTGTTGTAAACAATTAATATGGGCTGAAATTAAAGAAACAAATTTAGGTATTTTCAACTTAATCAGTTTGTTTAAATTCAGCCCAAATGAATTGTTTACAGCCATTTAACTTAAAAAAATGAGTAAATCCAAGGAATCATTTTTGAATATTTTTTTTCAATGTAGATCAGCATTTAAGCAGGCACCTCTTGCAGCGAGGGGATCTCTTGGAGGCATGAAGTTGTCAGGGTGGAGTTCACACCAATCGAGCGCGCATATTTTGGTGCAGACTGAAATTCTCCAGAATTGTCGATCATAGGGCTTTTAGAGTGGAGAAAGGAAGTGTGATGTGAGAAGAGATAACCGAAAAGCCAAAACAGCCACATTTCTCACTGACTAAAACTACATTTTGTGTGGTTCAAACTTACAGTCTCCGTTTGCAACCTTTGATCCCATTTAATTGTACGCTGTTGATGATGAATTTTATAATCTGAAAAAAAAATAGTGACAGTGATTAGTTGTGTGTAGTAAAAGTATATGTAATAGTATATAGAGTGGGGAAAATAAGTATTGAACACGTCATTGTTTTTCTCAGAAAGCATATTTCCAATGGTGTTTTTGACTTGAAATTTTCACCAGATGTTGATAGCAGCCAAAGAAATCCATATATATGCGAAGAAAACAAAACTACTTGGTTCATAAATGAAGATATGTGTAATAAAATAAAATGACGCAGGGAAAAATTTTTGAACATGAAGAAAGGGAGGTTTAGAAAGGCAGTGAAAGCCCAGACAGCAGCTCAAATCTCACAGTAGTTCTTCAGCAACCCTCTGCCCTTCGTCATTGTAAATGAATATTAGCTGCATCAGTCCAGCATCTACCTTTGCAGGAGGATGAAGATGAAACCAGGGTGGACATTTCAGCAAGAAAACGATCCAAACACAGCCAAGGAAACTTTTAAATGCTTCCAGAAAAAGAAAATCAAGCTGTAGAATGGCCTAGCCAATCACCTGACTTGAACCCAATAGAAAATACAAATTAAAGCTCAGATTTGATAGTCGAGACCCACAGAACCATCAAGATTATTACACTCTGTTAAAGCCTGTGAAAAACACACTCCTGAGCAATGCATGTGACTTCATTCTCCATATGAAAGGCATTTTTAAGCTGCCAGCACCTAAAAAGCCTTTTATATAAAGTATTAAATACATTTCAGTAGTTATTACACATAACTCATTTTTCAGATTTTTTTATTTTTATTTGTTTATTTTTTAATGCTTGTATTGTTTGGGTTTTTACCAAAATCTGGTTCAATTTCATGTCAACAGCTCCTTTACAAATATTATTCCCAGGAAAAAAACATGACAATGTTGTTTGACAATGTCAATACTAATTTCCCCTGTTGTAGATATTGGGAATTATATAATTATTTTTAAATGTGCTTTAATTTACCTTGCGTATGATTTTGTGCTGCTGCTGGTAGTTCTGTCTTAATGTGTCCAATTCTCTCCATAAGCTCTCGTTATCCCTTAATGAAGGGATAAAAGCATTTTTAGCCATGGCAGAGCAACAAGGATGCATTACATTAATCAAAAGTGACAGTAAAGACATCTTTAAGGTTACAAAGGATTTCTACTCCAGGTGAATCCTGAGAGAAATCAAAACTTGGCTTCCACAAAAATATTAAGTCACATATTAAACTAGAAAAGTAATGTTCACAGACAAACTTTATGGTGGCTTGAGAAAGCCTAGTCTGAAAGTTTGAAGTAGTTTAAAAGTCTAAATATTTCATATAGTTTTAGGAAGTTTACAAAAGTTGTCATAGATAGATAACTATGTATATATTAGCATGTTTCTAGAATGAATTGCCATGTTTCTTGCTAGACAGTTGCTAGGCTGTTCCGAGTTGTTGCTAGTGGTTGTTAGTATGTTTGTTAGTATGTTTCTAGTATGGCTTGGTATATTGTTAGTATGTTTCTAGTATGGACTGGTATGTTGTATGTTTCTAGTATGGATTAATATATTGTTAGTATGTTTCTAGTATGGACTGGTATGTTGTATCTTTCTAGTATGGATTAATATATTGTTAGTATGTTTCTAGTATGGATGGTATATTGTTAGTATGTTTCTAGTATGGATGGTATATTGTTAGTATGTTTCTAGTATGGATGGTATATTGTTAGTATGTTTCTAGTATGGATGGTATATTGTTAGTATGTTTCTAGTATGGACTGGTATGTTGTATCTTTCTAGTATGGATTAATATATTGTTAGTATGTTTCTAGTATGGATGGTATATTGTTAGTATGTTTCTAGTATGGATTAATATATTGTTAGTATGTTTCTAGTATGGATGGTATATTGTTAGTATGTTTCTAGTATGGATTGGTATGTCGTTAGTATGTTTCTAGTATGGATTAATATATTGTTAGTACGTTTCTAGTATGGATTGGTATGTCGTTAGTATGTTTCTAGTATGGATTAGTATATTGTTAGTATGAATTGGTATGTTATCAGTATGTCTAATGTAAAGTCAATAGCAGTTTTTTTTACAATGAAAGTCTATGGGACAGTTTCTAGGGTGCCATAAGTGGTTGCTAAGTTGTGGCTAGTACGTTGAAAGGTCATCAGTGATTGGCAGATTGGTAGTCTGAGTTAAATGAGCCCAACCTTAAGACTGTATGACCGTTTGGCGCAAAGTTATGAGGTCACAAAGTTTAGTCCAATATAAAGTCAATGGGACTTTTTCGAAGTTTCCGGGATAGTTTTCGGAAAACCGTAAGTCGGATTAGTTGGAAAAGATATAGCAACTTCGTTCGGTATACTTTAGAGTTAGTTTGGTGGTATGAAAGGTCAAGGAGAAGATGCGTTCTTAAAGTAGTCTTAGAAGAAGAAGTTAACTAAACTAAAGGTCTCAGCAACTTCCAGCTCACACAGACCTTAACTTCTTATTTTACCATGATAGCTAAGTGGCTAAAGTGTAGTTTTACACTGATTAATAGTTTATTCATTTCAAAAAAAGTTTCACCTGCACAAAGCCTTGAGTTTGAGGTCTGAGGAGTCTTGCCAACCTCTGAAATGTCTAACCTGAACGATTACCTGAGACATTTGGCCTCCTTCCTCAACCCCACGGCTAACAGAAACCTAAGTCATAAAATCACACATACAACAACATATTTGCAGGCACATCTTCATGAGGGAATATGATTGTAATCAACCGTGTGTGTTTCAGAGCTGCGCAAACAGTATGTGATAACGTTTATCAGCTTCACCTTCCTGCGGATGAGGCCCAGCAGATGAGGCTGATCTCTCTGGAAGTCCTCGTGCTGAAACTCAACGCAGTTAAGTTGACTGTCAGTTTTAGGCAAGCCGGAGTCTACATGCAACACTTTGTGGAAGCCATCTATGTTAGGGTCAGATTTGAGAGGGGATTAACAGATTATTTATTTATTTATTTAAAACATTTTATATTTAGTCTGTCTGTCTATCAGTTCATCCATTCATTGTTCTGTCTGTCTGTCTGTCTGTCTGTCTGCCTGTCTGTCTGTCTGTCTGTCTGTCTGTCTATCTATTTATCTATCTGTCTGTCTGTCTGTCTGTCTGTCTATCTATTTATCTATCTGTCTGTCTGTCTGTCTGTCTGTCTGTCTGTCTGTCTCTCTGTCTGTCTGTGTGTCTGTCTGTCTGTCTGTCTATCCATCTATCCATCTATCTATCTATCTATCTATCTATCTATCTATCTATCTATCTATCTATCTATCTATCTATCTATCTATCTATCTATCTATCTATCTGTCTGTCTGTCTGTCTGTCTGTCTGTCTGTCTGTCTGTCTGTCTGTCTGTCTGTCTGTCTATCCATCTATCCATCTATCTATCTATCTATCTATCTATCTATCTATCTATCTATCTATCTATCTATCTATCTATCTATCTATCTGTCTGTCTGTCTGTCTGTCTGTCTGTCTGTCTGTCTGTCTGTCTGTCTGTCTGTCTGTCTGTCTGTGTCTGTCTGTCTGTCTGTATGCCTGTATGCCTGTCTTCATCATCAACTGAACGCTTACACATGTTGAGTTGGCGCACAAAGCTGGTCATGTTGCTGTGTTTAAAGTAAAAGGGCAGGACTTCTTTGCTGAACCGCTGCTCATCTTGGACAAGAAAGCTACAGCCATCCTAACAGACAGGAAACAGTTGGAGGATGTGGTTAGACTTGCATGACTAAGTATATATGTCAGGCTCATTCTAAAGAAGAGACCATTTGGTCTAGCAGGAAACACTTTTTTTTTCTCTCTCAAAGGGCCTCAACACAGGTTTCTAAAATCTCTCTAATCTAGTTTCTGAGTTCTTTGTAAATGTTTCAGGTAGCTTAAATGTATAAGCTCGACATGTAGAAACTCAAAATCAAATAATCAGATGAAACGTGAATCTTTTATTAAATGTTTGCTTAAAATAAGTATGTAAACATTTTGTAAAATAATGTTTCGAATATAATATGTAACTAAAGCTATAGAGAAAAACGGATCATTAATTCTTGGTTTCTATGGATTTACAGTTTAAAGTTGAGATTTATAGTTTGTGTTTTTCATACAGATTATATGTTCATTTATTCACCACAATACCAGTGTTTAACTTCAGAAAGTTAATAATTGAAAAACTGTGTTATATTGACCAATTGTCATTTCAAAAAGGCTTTAAATGAAAGTATATTATTGTAAATTTGGATGAAATATTCTATTATCTTTTTATAGAATGAGACAAATATAAAAATTTATTCTCAAAAATCCACAGTAACCTTTAAATTGAGTATTTTGATAAGTCATTCAGTCATTTTAGTTTTAATTATTCCTGATGAGTACTTTTTGTGTAAAGTACGCTGAATTACAGAAATTATATTTGATATTAATTTGTTCTTATTATGCTCTTATATGGAAACCTATTTTTTCCATGAATTAAAATATACAAACACAGATCAATATAAAAGAAGGGAAATACAAGTTACATTAACTGCATTCTTACTGAGAGAAAAATAAGAAAACAAACAAAGGAAGAGGTAATTAAGTTACATTAGTTTAGAAGTGAATGAAAATAAATAAACTAATTAAAAGCATTATAGGACAGCTTTCTAAATCCAATCAGAGTTAATAGATAACAGTACACATTTTGTTGTTGTTACAGACAGGAAAAAGTAGAGATTGAAGCCATGCATTTTTATGTATGTATGAATAAAAAATAAATTCCAAACAATATGAGGGACATTCTGCCAGAAATGTACATTTTCACTTATAAAAAATGTGACAGGGCCCACTTTAGCTTTTTTGTCCTTAAAAAAATCATACAAAAACAAACACAAACTCATACAGTTTAATTATAGAATGCATCCATGATCACTGTCAGCTTCCCCTCCATCAAATGATGTCACTTCCGAGTCAAAGCCTTAAAGGTTGCACACATTTTATGTTAAATTTAATGCAGGACTGACAGAAACATGGGGACAATTGTACATTTATTTGTGTTATATATTTGTAGTATTTATTTGTAGAATTTATTTATAATGTCATGTTTTTAATCAATTGATGTGAATGATTACATCTTAAAACTTGCTCTTTCTGAAGTATTTATTTTCTAAATAACAGTTTTTAGCATAACAAAACTATTAAATCTGTAGGTTCAGTTGGGCTGAGGACAATGACAGGGTTTGTACATTTGTGAAGTGTTTTTAATAAAGAACAAAAATCAGAAAACCAAATGAATGACATATTCCTCTAGAGAACAACTCACAGAAATCAACCATCAGGCCATTTTAGACATTTTTGGTATAAATTACTTTTTATTCAATGTATTTATGTCTTTATTTCAGGGACAGATGATGTACGATTCTGGTAGAATGTGCCATATTTAAAAAAGTTGAATATAAAATCTTTAGAAAATAGTTTAATTTAATAAGTCATTCAATTATATCTGTTTTAAATATGCCTGAGGGGGGTATTACACAAAATTATATTTGACATTACCTTGTTCCAATCCCTTGTCTATGAGGAACCGTCTATTTTTATGGAGGAAGCAGTACGTGATGTCACATGATGCGTTTTAAGCCAAGAGCGCGCTGTTCCAAACTCAAGTACATTCTAATAATATACTGATCAGGATTGGACACACAGTAGACCAATAGCGCGCGTCCTTCACCTGCGACAGAGTATTACACGTGGATGTGTTTTGTAAACCGTGTCAGACAGCGCACTACAGTATATGCCATCTGAGGACCCCAGAACAAACGTCATCTGGAAGGATAAACTGTAACTTATTTGCATATTTATTAATATGGTTTATTATTACGTTTATTATTTATAATTATGATTTATATAGTAGTAATGAGCTCATTCCTTGTTGTGACCCCTGTTAAATAAGGGACTAAGCCGAAGGAAAATGACTGAATTATTAATTGTAATGTATTATTATAGTTTATTATTAGGTCTGTTAATTTAAAATGGTAATATTGTTTATATTCAAATACACTTGCAGTTAATGACAATGTAAATAAAGAGCAATTGTATAATACTTAATATATCACACGAACAGCACTTTATAAATAAGAAAAAGGTTAAATTAAATTAAATTTAAAATAAAACTATTTATAAATAAACTTTATAAATATAAAAATGATAATAACAACATTACTTACTTGGCTCCAGCAGATCAGGTGATTTGTTGCCTGAGCCTCTACAAGTGTCCAAAGTTTGCTGACAAACGCTGGGACGTTTTTCATCTTTTTTATATAAAGATAAGATGAAGAAACTTTGTGTGTTGTGTGGAGATCGTCACACTGCTCCAGATTCGCAGGCTGTGAGGAGGTAAATAAAGTCCTACACGTGAATTGTCCCGCTGCGACACACCCCCTTCTCCCTCTGTCCGCCAATCACGGACACTCATCCCTGTAGTATACATAACTCCCGCACGTAAGTACTTGTATTTTTCCAGAGTTGTCGATTTTTAAAGTTAGATTTAGTAGCTTTTAACACTTTCTAAGCTGCTTTTTTTCATAAGGAAACAAATGTAGCCAAGTAACTTACATGTCATAATAACTCAAACGATTAAAAGACATCCACCTTTAAATTATTACTTGGTATAATAACACAAACAAAAAAGGAGGCAAGCTGATAAGCAGCAGGTCATACGTTTATTAACGTGTACTAATTGTTGATAACTTGTGTAGACAAAAATAAATAAAATACTGGTAATTGTACGCCAAAACATTTGTTTATGGACATTTCCTGCTACCAAAACACAATACAGGGAATAATTTAAAAATGCTGGTTACAAACTTCAGTACAGATGTCATATTAACACATAATTATTCTTTTTTTTTTCCATATCCAATTCTTTTTACTCCATATCCAAGTAACAAAATAAAGACTAAAATAAAAACTTGTACATAATACAACACCATTTAAAACATAAACATTTAATCAATGAGCAGTACTTAGTAAATTGTAATGTGTGTGTGTCTGAGAGAGTTTAGCATACTTACTAACCTATAAAATTGCATAAAATATAATTATTTCAAACAAAATGAAGAATACATCAAATATTTCTTAATATTTATTTCATATTTGTACTTTAAAAGGTGACTTTGACTAATATCTCATTATAAACATTGTGTTTATATTACTTTTACGAATAATTTAAATTTAATTTTGTTAAACATGCCAATTTAAGCAATTGTTATGTAATATTCATCATCTATTTATCTTATATCATTGATGGCACAATTATATAAAACAAAATGTATATTATAATAATGTACGCTTCTTTTAAATATAAGCATAGTTTTATATAATGTTCAGACAGCGTTTGTCACACACAATGCAAAAAATGCTTTTCTTAGATTTTTTTGTCTTGTTTACAGTTCAAATATCTCAAAATTCTTATATCAAGAAGCATTTTCTAAGTAAGCAAAACATATTGTCTTGTTTTAAGAAATAATAAGCCAATATTAAGTGAGGTTTTCCTTAAAACAAGCTTAATAATCTGCCAATTGGATAAGAAAAATAATATTCTTTTTCTTTTTGGCATAAGATTATTTGTCTTCCCCATTGGCATATTATTTAGCTTGTTTTAAGGAGAAACTCGCTTAATTTTGGCTTATTATTTCTTAAAACAAAACAATATGTTTTGCTTGTCTAGAAAATTCTTCTTGATTTAAGAATATTTAGATATTTGGACTAGAAACGAGACAAAAAAAATCTAAATAAGTAAAGCATTTTTTTGCAATGCCGAAGGAAGGCTTTTATTTTGAATACGCCAGCGACTCTACTTCCTGTGGACGCACTACTGTAGCTTTAATCACGTTCTTGTTGATACACTAAACCAAAGGTAAGTATTATTTCTATACCTAGACAGTATACATTATTTTACTGTAGTTATTCATCAAAATCATTGCCTTATTATTATTAGTATTATCAGTGTCACTCCTCAAATACACGTTGTCTGCTTCGTGCTCGCTCAGCATGCTAGAATATTCTTGAACACGATGTTGTGGGTACCATGGCAACAGGCTCAAACACAGTAAGGAGCGAGTTGGCGACACTGGAACTTCTCCGTTGTCTTCAGGTTTTACTTTCTGTTAAAGTCTCATATTTATAAAACACTCGCACACTGGACCGAATCAGCAAGTAAGCGATGGTTCAGCTGCACGTCAAACGAGGAGACGAGAGCCAGTTTCTCTTCAACACTACAGTGGATGTGCAGATTGAGACGCTGACCCAGCAGATCTGCGAGATCTACAATGCAAGACTGAAAGTGGACAGAATCTGCTCTGGTATGACTGACCTTTACGTGTTATGCATTTTAATAGTGTTAAACAGTATAAATGCATCTCTTTGTTTTGGTTTAACCGTTGTATTAGGTAAAATTTAACGTTATTATACTGTAAAACACAACAGTCCATTTTATCAAATGAGTGTAGTTAACTTAAAATTGACTGAAAGTTAATTCTAGTCATATAAAAAGTTTTGAACTCGGTGTTGAAGGTAATGAATTAATTAAATACCCAATTACTTTAACTTAAATGGAGTAAGTTCACAGTACTCATATAGATTAGTTTTTTTAAACTCAAATGGTTTGTAGCAATCGGTTTCCTCAAATGGTTTGAATTGCCTTAACTTATTGGGTTGTACAGTACTCAGTTGGTTTGAGTTCTCTTCATTTATCGGGTTTTACTGTGCTTAAATTGCTTCATTTACTCAAATGGATTAAGTTCACAGTACTCATTAGGATTAGTTATTGAACTCTAATGATTTGTTGCAATCGGTTTCCTCAAACGGTTTGAGTTACCTTAACTTATTGGGTTTTACAGTGTAGTAGAAATTAAGTATTTAGTGGGTTGCGTTAACGTTAGTTTACCCGAAACCGAAAATTCTGTCATCATTTACTCTCCCTTCACTTGTTCCAAACCTGTTTGTCTTTCTCTTTTCTGTTGTACACAAAATATATTTAAGAAAGCTGGAAACCTGTAACCATCAATTTCCAAAGTAACGTTATATGTTTTCTTTCTATGGAAGTCAATGGTTACCAGTTTTCAGCTTTCATCAAAATATCTTTAGTGTTCAACAGAATAAAGAAACTCGTAATCTCTTATTTCTTTAAAACAAATGCAGTGCTTTTGGTTTGTAATTTTACTCTTAAAGCAGGGGTGTCCAAACTCAGTCCTGGAGGGCCGGTGTCCTGCAGATTTTAGCTCCAACTTGCCCCAATACACCTGCATGGATGTTTCTAGAAAACCTACTAAGAGCTTGATTAGCTAGCCCAGGTGTGTCTGCTTGAGGTTGGAACTAAACCTTGCAGGACACCAGCCCTCCAGGACTGAGATAAGACACCCCTGGTATAGATGAACTCTGCATTTGTGTAGCTTCATACAATTATTACTTTGGTCACTGTGTTGGAATTAACCTTCAAAAAGTCATTTTCAAAATGGAAATGAGGTGTTAGTTTGTTTGTATTTTAAGTTTTCTTTATTGTTAATCCACAATATTTCAGTATATATATAATAATCAATGCATCTATCAATTCAGGTTTTTTTTATCTGTCCAAACGGGATGTTCTGAGTTTTATAATTTATATGCATGTGTCTGAACTCAAAGGGGTGATGGTTAAGGGGTGAAATATTATAGAATAATAAAAATGTTCATTACTAAGTCTTAAAGGGACAGTTCACCCACAAGTGAAAATCTACTCATGAATTACTCAACTTTAAGGGGTTCTCTTTTTTTTATTTTAATATTTTTTTTTTTACTTCTGTTGAACACAAAAAATAAGATATTTTGAAAAAAGCTGGAAACCTGTAACCATTGATTTCCAAAGTATATGTTTTTTCTTCTGTGGAAGTCAATTGTTTGTAGTTTCAGCTTTCTTCAAAATATCTGTTTTAGTGTGCAACAGAATAAAGAAACGCATTAAGGTCTGGAATCGCTTGAGTGACAGTTCACCCTGAAATGGAAAAGTGACTCATTTACTCCTCCTCAAGTGGTTTCACTTTGTTTACTTCTATTGAACACAAAAAATATATATTTTGTTTGCCATTGACATCCATTGTAGGAAAAAAGCACTATTGACATAAACATTTACTGGTTTCCTACGCTTTTCATATCTTGTTTTGTGGTCATATGTATAAAGAAACTTAAATTGGGATCAAGTGTGAGTTGATGGTGATAGTTCACCCAAAACGAAGAATTTTATCTCTTCAAGTTCATCCATGCTACTTTTCATTTCTTTTCCCATAGAAATCCCAGAGCTGGCAGATCATGGCATCTCTCTTCCACCAAATATGCAAGGCCTGACCGATGATCAGATCGTGGAGCTCAAACTGAAGGATGAATGGGAAGAGCGATGCATTCCCAGCGGTGGTGCCGAGTTTAAGAAGGATGAGATCGGACGTCGAAATGGACACGGTAATAATCTGTCAATTTATCTGTTTAATACTATATTTTTTTCTTGTATGTATATATATATATATATATATATATATATATATATATATATATATATATATATATATATATATATATATATATTTCAGCAATTACATATATTTTATACATTGTTTACAATGATGTATTAAAAGGGAAATATTTTTTTCTAGTATTTTTGAAAGACATAAATATTTACAAATTTAAAAAAAAGTTTAAAAATAAAATGTATAAAAATTTTATAAATAAATATAATAAAGAAAATGTAAAATACAATATAAAAAGTAACTGTAAAGGGTCTTAATTCATCAGCAAAATAATGTTGCCATATTAAGTGGGTTTTTTTTTCAATTTTTTAAAAATCTATTTCTTCAGACAAATCTAACCTGACTGTGTTATGAGAGTTAATGATTAAATTTGAATTTCCACATTAATTGCTATACCTAAACACTGTCTTTTCATTTAGCCCCAAACGAGAAGATGAAAGATGTTTTGCGAAGAACAATGGAGGAAGCCAAGGCTTTAATTTCAAAAGTATGAAGCTCTTTTTAACATAGAATAATTCTAACCCTTCATATATTGTAAAATATGTGTATATATACTGTTTTCTTCTCTGTCCAGAAACAACTGCAAGCAAACGTCTGTGTTACCATGGAAATGGTGAAAGAAGCTCTGGACCAGCTGAGAGGAGCTGTGATGATAGTTTACCCAATGGGACTCCCTCCACATGATCCAATAAGAATGGAGATTGAAAATCAAGAAGATCTTACTGGAACGCAGGTGTCGGAGATCTTCCTTAACAGAATAATTCAAATTCCACATATTGTTCTAAACTCTTTGACATTTTGATGAACATATATTGGATGCTAGTGTTTGGTTCCCAACATTTTTCAAAATATCTTCTTTTGTGAGAAAAGGAAGGCAGTCATACTGGTTTGAATTTACATGCAAGTATGTAAACGCAAGGTTTAATCTTTGGGTGGATTATGCTTTTAAGTAACTGTGCACACACTGTAGACCAAAATGAATGTTCTTTATTTGTTTGATGAGCGTAACTCCGCCTGATAAATACTGATATGAACACTCTTCATTGCAGGCCTCATTACAGGTGATCACCAATGAAGAGGCTCAGCTGTGGTGGGCATCCAAGGAACTGCACAAGGGCAAAAAGCTGCAGGATTATGTTGGGAAAAATGAAAAAACAAAAATTATAATGAAAATTCAAAAAGTATGTGTTCAGTATGAGATTTACTTAGATTTTTGGTGACTGCAAACATGTTACATTGATTTTTATTTATTTATTTATTTTTTGCGACCTAATCTGAAAACTGATCACCTTTGTTTGCGTGTTCATATTAGCGGGGCCAGGGCGCACCTGCCAGAGAACCAGTAGTGAGTGAAGATGAACAAAAACAGATGATGCTGCACTATTACAAGAGACAGGAAGAACTGAAAGTGAGTGTATGAGTTATTTCAGACATTTAATATGCTGTACATCTATATAAAATATTTTTTGCCAATTTTTTTTAATACAAACTCCAAATTTCACCTATATATTCACTAGCTATAGAAAAACAATCTATGAGACCACTTGATGATTCTGTTTCTTTAGGTTTATTGCATTTATTTTAATTAAAATGGGCTCCAAATGTCAAATTAATTGTAATTTTGATTGTTTCCCCTAAATGTTTTTTTGGTGATTGAAAATCAGGTTTATTGCATTAAATATTGATTTCTTAACTCTCATAACTCTTGTTTTCATTTAAAATTTGGTAGTTTGTGGAATAAAACAAGAATTGTATTTTACTCAAATGCGTAAATCCAGAGAAACCATTTTCAAGGTTTTTTTTTTACACGGCTGCACGTTACAAATGACATACATTTAACTGTAAATAATTTCAACGTTGAGCATTCATTGATTATTTATTTCTTTTTTCTTGGTCACAGAAGCTAGAGGAAGCAGATGATGACACACACCTTCAGTCAGAGTGGTCGGACAGACAGGCCCTAAAGAGACAATTTCAGGGACTTACAAATATCAAATGGGGCCCAAGATAGATAAACAGACAGGTAAACAACTGGACTACAGTTACTTTCCATCTTGCACATCAGTTCCTTTAGATTCTCCTGCTTTTGTTTTTATGCAGTTTGGTCCCTTCTTTACATATGAAAGGTATTTATGTGACTGTATGCAAATGAATGTCTTGCAAAGTGCGAGACATCAGTTTTCTCTGTTCTGATTTATTGGTAGAAGGATGCAACACCTTTCCTCTCTTTGTCTGTGCCTCTGGCTGTTACTCAATTGAAACTTGATGCCGTTCAAAGACAGGATGTTGCTCTCAGGATCGCTGTGGCACATTTGAAGAGCACAGTGAAGGAGTCACAGAACATTTGTGTATCCTCAAGGCAAAAAAGAGCTTAAAGTATTAAGAGGTATGGTTTCACTGGGAAGAGAGGAAAGTTGAGGGTGAAGTTATGTAATAGAAGAACATTCTGTTTATTTTTTAATTTTATGACATTTAAATATAATTCATTTTTAATTAAAAATATTTTTCCATCTTTTTAAAACCACAGACTTTTTCATTAATTCATTCATTCATTCAGTGTTTAGTAAAAGCAATAATTTATGAAATACTTCTCTGTTTACATGGCTTGTACAATGTAACACAACAGCAATTTATCAAATTAATAGGATAATTTAAGTCACTAACTTTCTTAATTCAGACATAAAATCACATCAGTGAATGATAGTGTCTTTAAAGGCGATATGTGCAGTTTAAGTTAGAATACTTCTTTCATGGCTTAAAGTTGGTATTTATTAGCTGACTAGTGTATTTGAACGACTCGACATAAGCAACATAAGTGCATTGGTCTGGTTCCAGAAATGAAACTCCATTCATTTTCTCCAGTTGGAAATTGATATTTAAAAATAACTGGTAAAGTTTTAAAGGGATAGTTCATTCAAGAACGAAAATCCTGTCATCATTTACTCACCCCTCACTTGTTCAAACCTATTTGAGTTTATATCTTCTGTAAACGCAAAAGAAGATATTTGTAAAAAATTCAGTTTTTTCTCATTTGTTTCCTACTATAGAAGTCAATGGGTGCCAGCTACCAATATTCTTCAAAATATCTTATTTTGCTTTCAGCAGAAGAAAGAAAACCATGAAGGTTTAAACCCACATGAGGAAGAATAAATGAAGTCATTTTTATTTTTGAATGAGCTATCCCTTTAAAGACAGACCTGTCATGAGCACAGAGGTCTTTTGAGGTCATACATGTGCTTGTTAAATGCATCTATTCACATTAATTCAACTTATTTTTAAAACTACATTACCAATAATGCTGTACTGAACATTTCTGTTTCTGTAGATAAAACATTAAATAGTTTTGAGTTTCTATGTTGCTTTCAGATCAACTGTGTAATTCACAATGCTTCATAAAATTGAGGGTTTTTCCCTCATAGTCATCAAATACACATTCATTCACCCTTATCTTTTTGTCTGATTTTAATACACTTATTTTTCTTTACTTCATAGCTGGTTAGTTTGGTTAATGGCTTATTATCACACTTTGACAAATAAATAAAAACTATATAAAAAAAATGCTATAGGAGAAATATTTCTGGAACCAGCCCTGCTAAAATATAATTGAGTATTAATGCAAAGGTTATTTAGAAAACCTGTTTGTTTTGTTCTATTTGAAGTTTTACACATCACCTTTAATTTCAGTGTTTTGGTAAAATAAAACTTTCACAAAAGTTGACTCAGTTTGGTTGAAATCACAGCAAGTGTACGTTCTGTGTAACAGTTGGCATGTTTGAATGCAGGATGCATGTGTTTCCATTGAGGTATGCATTCATCCTGATCTCCTGAATCACTAGCTCTCGCCGCTCAATCCTCTCCATCAGCTCAGCTGCCTCTGTGGTGTACGTCACATCTTCCCAGCAGTACACCTTCCTGCCGATCTCTGACAGGTTAGAGCTGTCCACCAGTGACCCTTTATCATCTTCTTCATCTTCCTCCTCCTCACTGTTATCCTGGTTCATTGGCTCTTCCTCTTCCACGTTAGTTCTACTCTTCTTTCTAAACGTTCTAGGTGTATTTAGATGTCTACTGCATGTTAATTGTGTTGAAACGGCTATTAGAACAATAAGAAGGCCCACACAAACACTTGACGTGAAGAGGAGTCCTGCCATCTCTGGATGCTCTAAGAGAAAGAGTGAGGATGAGTATTAAGTCGGATGAATAATAATAACTAAGGCTTAAAACGATATTTCACCCAAAACTTGTAAACCCAGCGGTTTGCCTTGATGTCAAAATTACATCACATTGACATTAATGTCACAAAAAATCTCAAAAGTTTAAACTGATTTGATGTGAAAGCTTGGCATCCATTTGACATCCACATATAGACGCCCACTTATAGAAAAAGTATTATAAGTGTTTTCTTTTCAATTCCAAATGACAAACTTACATTGGATTTTGTATCCCTACAATGCATGTAAAGTACCATGATGTCAAAATGGCATAAAATTGACATCTATAGTCAATGGCCACTTTATTAGGTACACCTATTCGACTGCTCTTTAATGCAGAATTCTAATCAGCCAATCACATGGCAGTAACTCAATGCATTTAGGCATGTAGACATGGTCAAGACGATTTGCTGCAGTTCAAACCGAGCATCAGAATGGGGACGAAAGGTGATTTAAGTGCCTTTGAACGTGGCATGGTTGTTGGTGCCAGATGGACTGGTCTGAGTATTTCAGAAATTTTCATGCAGAACCACCTCTAGGGCAGTTCTGTGGGCGCAAATACCTTGTTGATGCCAGAGGTCAGAAGAGAATGGCCAGACTGGTTCAAGCTAATAGTAAGGCAACAGTAACTCTACTGTTGAAATAACCACTCGTTACAACCGAGGTATGCAGAAGAGCATCTCCGAACACACAACACCTCCAACCTTGAGGCGGATGAGTGTAACATTGGCGTAAAAAAATAACATGTCAAAAATCATTTTAGGACAGTCCCATAATCGATTTTTGTTGTGTTTTTTGACTCCAATGTTAGAAGACAATTTTAGTTCATTTTGACTTCAATGCAGTCAATTGGCAACAAATCAATTTGCATTTTTGACAATTGGTTTATTTTGTTTTGACATCAAGATGGGAACCCGTAGCCATTAACTTCCATAGTAATTTAAAATTTTGTCTATTATGGATGTCAATGTCTACTGCTGTCTAACATTCTTCAAAATAGCTTCTTTTGTGTTCAACTTGAGTAAATGGGGAGTACATTTTTATTTTTGGGTGAACATAAGTTCAAGACATCGGTTTACCTGTGATGTAGCCAAATGCCATTAAAGCATTGCTCAAAATAATCCTGTGCGCTGGAATCTTTGAGCTTCTGATAACTGGACGTTCTGCAACAAATAAAGATGAAGATAATTTAGTAAGTTATTTACCTCAATTGCACAGATTTTACTTAATGTGCTGTGCTTTTACCTTCTTTTGTGCTTTGGCTAGGCATTGAGGTAGTCAGGAAACTGCTGGGATCAGCCTCCTTGAGTAAACTCTGTGGAACTGAAACAGGACGAACAGTTAACAGTATCTCCCTGTATTTTTCTGTGCAAGGCTGATGGGTAATCTCTATTTTTCCTGTTAACTGATTCAGCTTTCCAATCAGTAACAAAAGATTGGCATTCAAAGCAATCACAGGAAGTTTTACAGGAAGCCCCGAGGTCTAAAAATGCCAGGCTCATTCCCTAGTTTTATTCCAAAACAAGTTTTGTCTTCATTGTAATTTATGAGACAGGAAAAAATACATGGGTAAATCAACAATCTGAGATTGCTAGTCTTTTCCCACACTTTCAGTCATTGGGAAACTGATCAAAGATATGCCATGATGTGAAGATGGCATGTTGTATAGTGACCTAGTTTGACACATTCTAATAAGTTTTACTTGAGGAAGATTTTAATGCAAATACTGCATACCGCATGCATAGAGGACGGTGATATACTTTTTTGTTCCAGGAGGGCAGGGGTTTTTGAAATGTTTCTGATCCACAGTAAACAAACACCTCTGTTTGCCATAGCAGATGTTGGAGACCACATCCACAGCTCCATGATAAAGACATTCTGTCATAACAATAAAAAAAAGCAAAATTATTATCTTATCACCCACTACTAAAGCAGTAGTACAACATGGCATTTAAATCATTGCAGAAATCAATCCTGGCCAGTTTATTAGATGGATCTTGTTAGTACTGGGCTGAACTGACTTCTGGGTTTGACGATTTTGTTAAATAGAATTTTAGATCAGATATAAACGGTATCTATATACACATTCCAGTTTTGATCATACGTCTAATTTGCATCGGTAGATGGAAACATAGATACTGTCTTGTTCAAGAAAGCAGTTTGATGGGATTTGAGCTTTGCAACATTTTACTTTATTCTGCTGGAAGTACAATTCCCCTATAGCTTTCGTTAAGAGCCACGGCTGTGTTCAAAATGGTAAAAATGTTTTTATAAGTGCATTGCGAAGGGAAAACAATTGTCAAAATGAAGATCACTAAAACTGAACTGTAAATAATACTTTGAAAGCAAATTACACCTATGAGAGATGACTGTAATGTTTTTTTTTATCATTTCAAGTTTAAATGTTAGAATGTTGTAAATGAATAAGGCATAGGGGGGACAACTGGGAATAGAACACAACCAGGGACTATGCTTCAAACTACAGCTCTTGGGGTGTAGTTGCAAGCGTACAACTTTGCGATTCAGTTTGTGAATGTTCATTGGAACGACGGATTAGGGAACGCCAAATCAACTAACTATGCTTGTAACTATGGAACTTGCAACCTTAGTCGGCTAACAGTGGTTTTCAGAAACGCACCCCAGGTCATTATCCTTTCATGTCTCTGGATACTACTTTGTCAGACAACTTTCTTTAAACAGTAGAGTTTCTAGAAAAAATAGATCCAATAACCATGCCAGGTTCAAAGTCATTTAAATCACCTCTCCGATTTGAACTTCACCAGGGGTCTCATTTATAAAACTCGGTGTAGAAACCTTCTAAAAGTGAACAAACACCAGAATCATTTGAATTTATTCATCAATAGTTGATGATTCAATATACAATGGTTTAAAGTGGTTTAATTAAGGTAATATTTAAGTAAAGTGTGTTTACTTGGAGTTTACTTACATTAGGCACATTGTCACATCAAGTTTGTTTTGCATGGGAAGTGGTGTACACACTTTTCACCCCCATTTTGTGTGTATGCCACATTTATAAACGAGACCCCTGATCATCTTGAACTTATCTATATGCCGAAATGCACTGAGCCGCTGCCATGTGATCGGCTGATCAGAAATGTACCTAATAAAGTGGCCAGTAAGTGTATATTATTCAATATAAATCATAACCCCAAAAAACATACCATACGGAGGTTTTTGATCCTCAGATGAACACAAGTCTTCGTCCTCCAACAGTCTGCCATAAACAGCAGAGTAGATATTCAGCACTTTTGGATACTTGCAGTGCAGCAGAAGTCGATCTCCCTCGCATGTTACTTTCCTCTTGTGCTCAGCTGTTAAACAAATATTATTTCTAATGAAGAGGAGTACATATTTGAACAGGAAATAATCAATTAAGGCTTTAAAAGAGGAAATACTCACTAGGTTTACACCTGTATGACACATGGATGTATTTAGGGGTTCCTGGACATGGATCTTTGCCAAAGACTTGATGATTAACCAGAAACTGGCAATCTCTGTGACCTTGGCATTCAGAAAGCACTTTCTAATAGGGAGGGATAGACTGAGTTATAAGCAGGAATAAGTACAGTAGCCTCCCTCGTCCTAATTCTGGAAAACGTGTTACTTTTGTAAGCCAGAAATGAACATGATCGGCTCCCACAGGAGTCTTGTCTTACAACAAAACCCTCTTGGGATTGTTTTTGCTGTGGGACTACATCAAAGCTTCTAAAACAGGTTTATTAGTGCAAGCACAATTAAAGGGGCTCTATGTGCATATTTTTCATATATCATATGCTTATTTATTTCCAAATATGATTGAAACATTAATTGGTTAAGGTTATTAGTAACTAATAAACGTTTCTGAATTTGATTGTACTGCAATAATGTGCACCTTTTGCAAAGCTGCTTTGAAACAAGCTGGTTTGAATGTGAAAAGCGCTATACAAATAAACTTGAATTCAATTGAATTAAAATACAAGATGTTTGCAGAGTTCCTTTGTCCTGTAGACTGATTTTAATGAAAAGGCAACTTAAAAGTTTTGTTGTTTTTTGCTAAGAAAATCAAAAGGATGTGATGTTTACACATGTTCATGAGAACGTCTTTATACAATGTGCAAGATAAGATTAATCTTAATGTCATCCTAGTAGTATGGCGGCATCTGGAGGTTAGTTTTTAGTATATCGCTGCTGGGGTATTTCCAACTAAACCTGTTCATTCTTTAATTTGAAATAAAAATATGTATCTCGGCACTGAATCATGTTTAGTTTTTACTACAGCATATTGTACGAGTGCATGCAAGAGCTGTACATTTTTGTTTGCAGTTTACTTAACAGCTAATAATAATAATAAACTTTATCAAATTCTAAATGCAGCCACTTTAAAAAAACTCTTGTCTTGTGCTTCTCACCTGCAGTGCTGTGGAAGCAGAACAGCTGTGGTTATGCCATTGGCATGTCATTCCTGGCTCAAACCCGAGCAGGGATCTACTCTGTCCGTAAAATGCAGACTGAATAGTTATGGTGGAGTGTCGTGGACACTTGAGGATCAGCAGATCTCCATCACAGGCTTGAGCTGATTGACTTCTGATGATCCTAAACAGATAATCTAACAAAATATAACATTACATTGCTCTATTTATGTACTGGAAATCTAAAATGTACTAAGAAATGCAGCTCAGAACTAATTAGAATTATCTATCTATCTATCTATCTATCTATCTATCTATCTATCTATCTATCTATCTGTCTGTCTGTCTGTCTATCTGTCTATCTGTCTAACCGTCTATCCATCTGTCCATCTATCCATCTATCCATCTATCCATCTATCTATCTATCTATCTATCTATCTATCTATCTTTCTATCTATCTATCTATCTATCTATCTATCTATCTATACCATCCATCCATCCATCCATCCATCCATCAGGTATATTTTGAAGAAGAATCTTAAAACACAGGCCTAAAAGACTAATTACTAATTACTTGGGTTTTCTCATTTGTCAGAAATAAGTTGTTTTTAATTATTTAAAAAAAAAAATTATTTAAAAACATAATACAATATAGCATTAGTTTTTCTTTTATAACATATCAGAAGAGTTTTGTTATTTAATACTGTACGTGAATGCAGCCTACATAAATGACAGTGGAACATATTTTGATATTTTATTTTGACAGGTTATTTGGCAAACTAATGTAAACACTAACATGCTTTCTCTGTATATGTTAAACCTATTTTGTACATTTAACCATCATGAATAGCTATTACATACTTGCATACTTTTATTACATACATTACTTACTTGAGAAATCCGAGAGTCCGTCCATTTCTTTGGTCCACAGTATGAGGACACCGTAAAGTATTTGAACACAGAGCCCAGGTGCACGGCAGCTTCTCAGGTGCTGCGCTGAGATCATAGTCACAATCTGCAATTATTTCTGCATCAAATCCGCGTGCATTCAAGCGCGTGCTGGAGAAACGCTCGCTGTCACAAACTCCCGTGTTCCTCTCCCACCTGCGGTTACTCTCACCCGGTTAAGTCTGTCCTCATACCGCGACTCGGACATCCCAGTCCTCAAGAGCCAAAGCGAACTCCTCTGTAGACTTTCTCCTTTAATTAAAATACAGTCAGAAGATTTAAGGCGGAATGAAAACATTTGTAAGCGACGCAGTCACTGTGTTGAAGCCTGAATGGGGAAATAGCAAGTGCGCAACAAGTCAGTGGTACCTGAAACCAGCGACTTCGCATTGTTTATTCGGTTGTTGATGGTTTTGTGGTCGCCTGTGAGACTTCTTATGGTACCAGGACGTGTTTTGACACCCAGAAAGTGATTTTTGAGGAAGATGAATAACAATTTTGGACGGGGCGTGGCGGTAAATGCCTCAAATAGGCAGTGGGTAGGAGTTGAGAGGCACTGGCTTGAATTTTATAACCAATCTGATTTAAGTGTGTATTTATTATATTTATTGAATAATCATTGATTGATTTAATAATTAATAAATTGGCTTATAGTCAGTAAACCGAGTGTTTCTGAAGCAAAACTTTATCAAGTCAACAACATATGGTTTAAGAGATGGAAAAAGTCATTATTATAGTCATATGTTTGTTTGCCTTGATAAACAAAGTATTGTAACTAGTGTGTGTTTGTGAGTTCGGTTATCTTTAGATTATTATAAAGACGTTGAGAATGAAGTGAAAGTGTTACTCCGTTGCAACAGAGGGCGCTGCGCGGTGGGTAATTTAGTTGCGAGTTAAACAGAAGAACTGCTCCCGCGTACGTTTGAAAACACTTCTGTGTGGCTTTTGAGATGGCAGGCAAAATTAAAATTCCCGATGAATGTAGTTATAAGACATACTCTGTTTGCGAGAGTACCGCTGACAGCAGGAGTAGAGTGGAGGAAGATGGAGAAAGCGACGGTCCGGCGGTGTTTATGTGCGGCAAATGCAAGCTGCCAATCGGAGACAGTTTGTCCTGGGCTGGCAGTGATGATGAGAACAACCAAATCATGCTCAAACGTAATTATTCTCCAATTTAATTATCTTTTCTTGTGTAAAATGCTACTTATAACCCTGTTTTTGTCCAACATACTACTTTTGTTGCTGAAGAATTTCGTAATATTAGCTGTAAGATAGTGTGATAGAAATAATATGTAACTTAGTAATATTTGCATACATTTGTTTGAGTAGTTCAGTTCTGAAATTGTATTTTAGGTTTTAAATGTATATTAATTCACGAGAATATAACACATGAAGAATTACAGTAATATTTCTTAGAACTTGAAAATGTGTCTTGACCTTTACATGTGGATTTTTAGGCATTACTGACAACATTGTTGTAAGCAAAGAGCCATTTGTTTCTGGGACCCGAAAGGAGCTTGGATGGTGAGAAATCATTTTTCATAATTTACTGTCATACACACATCTTTGTTATTGTTATATATGCAAAAGAGCTAGTTATTTTGTTTATATATATATATATATATATATATATATATATATATATATATATATATATATATATATATATATATATATATATATATATATACACATATTGAAGTCAGAATTTGTTGCCCTCCTGTTTATTTTTTCCCCAATTTCTGTTTAACAGAGAGATTTTTTTCAACACATTTCTAAACACAATAGTTTTAATAACTCATTTCTAATAACTGATTTATTTCATCTTTGCCATGATGACAGTAAATAATATTTGACTAGATATTTTTCAAGACACTTCTATACAGCTTAAAGTAACATTTAAAGGCTTAACTAGGTTAATTAGGTTAACTAGGCAGGTTAGGGTAATTAGGCAAGTTATTGTATAACGATGGTTTGTTCTGTAGACTATCTAAAAAATATATAGCTTAAAGGGGCTAATAATATTTACCCTAAAATGATTTTTAAAAAATTAAAAACTGCTTTTATTCTAGCCAAAATAAAACAAATAAGACTTTCTCCAGAAGAAAAAATATTATCAGACATACTGTGAAAATGTCCTTGCTCTGTTCAACATCATTTGGGAAATATTTAAAAAAGAAGAAAAAATTCAAGGGGGGGGGGGGTAATAATTCTGACTTTAACTGCATATATTCTCTGACAAATTAATATGAAGTTTTAAAATGACAAACACTTTTTATGGCTGCACTGACTAAATAGATACAGCTACATCTTTATTTTAAAATTAGTAAGAAAATAGTAATGACATTTAAAGAAGTAGGGATTACCTTTTTAAATATGTCATTAATATTTTCTTTAAAAATTTATCTGGAAAAAAATGTGTTTTACACTGTTTGGAACCCCTGATTAATAAAGGGACTAAGCTGAAGGAAGATAAATGAATGAACTGTGTTCATGATTATTAAGTTAATTCAGCAGATCCAAGCTATAAACAGTTTACTCACTATTTTTAAGTAAATTCAACTTATCGCTTTTAAGGCAGCAGGTTTACTCTAGTTAAGTACCTAGTTACTTTTTACAGTGTATACCTTCATTGTCTAGATCAAAGTCTCTGTAAATGTGTCTCTCACATTCAGCCTTGTTGTGAATCTCACCTGCCGTGGCTGTTGCTCAGAATTAGGAATCATGTACATATCAACCCCGAAAAAGCTGGATTGCAAGAGATCTCTTTTCTGCTTTAATGTGGAAAATATTGAAAGGTATGTAACCTGTTACACATAAGCTTGTATTGTTTTTATTATTTTTTGTATTTTCTGGATTTATTTTTCTTGTCAATGCATGTGTACCATGTCACGATTGTGTGTCTAGCTATGTAGTGGGAAGTCCGGGCCAGCAAATGCCACAATTAGACAGAGAAGACAAACCAGTGACCCTGGAGTACCAGGACACTGTGCATCAGCAGATGACGGAGGTAAAGCAGTTCATCTGTTTAAATTATTGATATGTGAGCATGATGCAAACCAACGTAAATCGCCTTCTCTGCTCTAAAGTAAGCAATTTCGTTATCTTTACACGTGGAGATATTTTTGATCATATTTGGCATGTGTAGAACAGTATTAAGTTGCATCAAAAAAAGGAATTAATTACTAATTACATATTTAAAGATGTATTTAAATGACTTTTTAGTAGGGCTGCACAATATATCGTTTCAGCATCGATATCGCAATGTGCACGTCTGCAAAGTTGAATCAAAATGGAGCGAAATGTTTTTATTTGCACATGTTTTTAAGCCCTGACAGAGTATTGAGGCATTTTACAGTTTGCATCTTTAATTAAGAATAATTTTATTGAATTAGTTATATAGTAAAGGCTTTTTCAGTGTTATTTTACATTTGATTTTTTTAAATTCTCTACCTGAATACTATTGAACTGCCACGAAAAAACATAAATCATGGTTTTCTTTTTTTGTATTCGCTTGTAATTTGTTTTACATGTTATGCATGATTCCCTTCCCTACAGTATCATCAGTAATTCTAAATGAATAAATTCTTTCTAAATAGCAGTTTTTAAGTCATCTGGTCAAACTGTGTATATAATCTGAAGTTTTATCGCAGAAAAACAAAAAATCGTGCAGCCCAAGTCTGAATTGTTATTTGCATAATAAGAAATTTGTTTAGTTAAACATGAAATATTTTAGCTTTATTAAATCAATTCTAATACTGAAGCATTTTAATCACAGGTATAAATTTTAGTTAACAAAAAAAAAGCTTTATTTTAAAGAGTACTTGTTACATATGTTCTGTGTACAGTAATTAATTAATTATGCGTAATTACATGCAACTAACCTAAGCCCTCATGGAATATTTCAAAGGAATGGTATTATATATGTACATACTATACATTATCAAAGCATGTCTCTTGAGCATGTGTTGAGTATCATCCAATTGGTCTCAATCCAATGGAATAAGAATTAAAAGGGTGAATGCTTTTTATTTGCATGTAGTTTATAGATAAAACATGATAATTCTAATAGTTTAATAACGTATGTGATATTTTTTTTAAATCACCAAAAGACCCCCACTTTGGGAACCACTGTTTTTTAAAGTGCTCAAGTGAACAGCAGATGGCGCTGTTGTGGCGCTGCTGGAGCTCTTTGTTTGGTCACTGAGTCCAGCAAACAATAGATATTAGGAGCTGGTAAAGAATTTGCTCTAGAAAAGGGTGTTGACAGCTGTGTCTGTTTGCTATATTTTAATGTTATGTTTTAATTACATCTTTCACGTCGATGTGTATGGCAAATAAATCAAATGGAAACTTCTGATAAGAAGATTCCTGTGGGTGGTGATGAAATGTCTTCAGCATTGTGTGAACGAATGCTTTAGTGATTTTACAGATATGTATTAGTACTTTGTGTTCTGCCAATTATGTTTTATCATATTAAATTTCATAGTCACGTTCCCTGCTCTCTGTCTGACTTCCTATTCTTTAATGTGCCTTTCAGATAACATCTCTAGCAGTGATAATAGGACAACGCCTACTGGAGATTGAAAATAACCTCCAGTGCAGTTCAGAAAAATGATGGACGCTTTTGCAAGGGGAATGTCTTGTTTAGGGTGAAAATCACACGTCATGAATGAGGTTTTGGTGTAAGATAGTTTTGTCTATACAGTAATGGATTTATACGTTGATGCTATATAAATGTATGCAAGTGACAAACATACATTTTATAATATCTTTTCCTTAACAACATGAAGCAAATCCTTAATATTATTATAGTAATAAGTATATTATTATTATTATTATTGATATTACTTTTTTATTACTAAATAAATTTGAGAAAATAATCAGACCTTTTATGGAATAAACCAAATATTTAAATTGTACTCAAACCCATACATATTAAATCCTTAGAAACTAATTGTTTTTCCCAAGTATATCCCTATGGCTGTAGATAGATCAATATATTAGATATTGTAACCATATATTGTTCTTTAAAAATGTAAATATGTTTGTGTTCATCTATATTTTCAGGAGCGATCTTGGTTGTTGTTGTTATTGTCGAGTAATGCCTGTATTTACACGATGGCTATATGTACAATAAACGTAATGCTAAAACACCACACGTGTTGTTGTTGTTTTTTTCCCTCCACTTGTTTGTTTTTGATATCACATCCTTTACATCAAAACATCCCAACCCTCTGAGAAACCGGTTCAAAACAAGTGGATGTGAACGGGGGGCAGGGTGGTCTCGAGCTTTTAGTTGTTTACAGTTCCTGTCTAATGTGCCTAGCAACACTCTCCACCGGGAGGGTGGAAACGAGGCGTAGAGACCCCTGAAGGCGCGCACCCCAACTCCGAATGCTGGGGTAGCATAACAACAGACAGAAGCGCGCGCCTCGGACCAACCAGAGAGCTGTATCCAAGGTCTAAAACAAAGCCCGCACGCTTTTGCTAGAGCCTGTTGCTATAGCATCCGTCGTTTCCTTATTCGCCCTTCAGCCAACCAGCTGGTGAGGCGGTCTGTCAGTGTGATGACGTCGCGCTTCAGTCGCTCGAAAGAGGCGTGGTCTCCATCTCCCGCGCCCGCGGAGACCTAACCTCTTCATTCTGGCGTCTTTCTGAACTCCTCCTCCGGACTGCCTCTAAACCCGGCGGAGTTAAAAATAGGAACGAGGTAAAACATGCTTATTGCATCATGTTTACTGTTTGTGTCCAGCAGAGGGAAACATCACTCTGTATGAAGGGAAAACATGCACAATTTCTAGCTCAGACATCCAGACAATCAATTTTGTTGTATGTTCTCTCTTGATTAGCAAGGAAAGTTTTCTTTACGTTATTGGGAAGCTCCCACTAAATCTCCCTCGTTTTAAAAAAGAAAATCCCTGCACCGTCTTGGAAGTTTTCGGATTTTAAAACACTTATACTAGGATGTTTCCCCCAAAAATAACCGAACTGCAACCATATGAGAACGTCGGGAACATTCAGTGTTTGCTGCATAGTTGGTTGGTTCATCTAAATGAAATCAAAACCATCCATTTTTATTTCTTTATTGTAGTGTTGTGTTATAAATTATTAATCAGTCCGTGCTCATATTCTCATTTACTATATAAATCAAGTGCTCCTATAACAGGGAACTTGTTTCCCTAACTTGATTGAGGGCTATGGGCCGAAGGTAAATATACTGAATCTGGACTATAAAAAATGAAGGTTTCCACACAATTAATAATTTTTAAGTAATTAATAAAGTTAACACATTTAAGTGGATGAAAAATAAATTAGTTAAGTTGTCCCAAGAATCGAGTTAAGCTCATTTTGCATATAGGTTGAACAAGCAGCAAAATAATTGTGAGTGTTTATTACATTAAAGTTGTTATGGGTTATTTCTTAATTTAGTTAATATTATTAACAAATAGATTTTATATAAATTATAAATACAATTATATATAAATACTATATATATATATATACACACACACACACACACACAACTATATATAAGTGAAATACTACACTAGTATCTTGAAAAATATCTAGTAAAATATTATGTACTGTCATCATGGCGAAGAAAAAGAAATCCTAGAAATTAGTTATTGTTATTAGTTAAACAGAAATAGGGGGAAAATATAAAAGAATTAAAATTTCACAGGTAGGCTAATAATTCAGTAATTCGGTAAGACTTTATTTTGATGGTCCCTATGGCACCAATTTATTCACATTTGAGTATTAGTAGACTTTCTGCTTAATATCTGCTGATACTGGTCCTTCAACAGACATTTAACTGATTATAAGAAACTTTGCAACTACATGTCAACTTACACTAACCCTAACCCAACCTTAACCCCAACCTAACAGTCTACTTATAATCTGAGATTTGAGCATGCAGATGCAATGTAACCTAAGTTCAACAAAATGCTTTAAAGGGACCATCAAAACCAAGTGATACCGTGTGTGTGTGTGTGTGTGTTTAAAGGTGTTTAAAATCTAAATTATATGATAAATGCACATTAATATTATCTGATTACTAGCATGTTTGTATATAAACCAAATATTGTTTTCCTTATTTTTTTGAAGTTAACACATTGGTATTGTTTCTAAATTAAAAATGCCTAAATACATGCAACATCTTTTTGTTATTTTATGCATAAAAATGCTTTAAGAATGTAGTTATGTGTTTGAGTAAATGTTTGTTTTATTTTGTTAACTACTTCTAAATAATACATTTCCCAATAAGGCGCAAGACATGTTTGGCACTATTTGTTGCTATTTGCAGACCAGCGCAACCCTAATTTCCACGTTTTCTGCCACGTTGTTAAATAGCGAATCCATTTGCCCCACTTTGTGGACTCATGGGTGTTCCAGTCTAAAAAAGAGGTGTGTTAAGGCGCATTGTTGGCACGTTGCTATTTCGAAGAACTGAAATAGACCACGCCATGACCAAATAAAAGCAGGTCTGAAGTTTAGCGCAGAGCACGTTTGTTATGCACCTATGTGTTTTCAGATACTTACACATTGCTTAATACAGACAGGATGTACAGCAATACACAAATATCTTTACATATAAAAAAATTAAAGGATTAAAATGTTGCAAAAATTATTTTCTGCAAAAATATAAAAACCACTACCTCCATGTCTCATGTCGGGGGCTTTTTCAGCTTATTCATGACAATGTGTGTTTGTATAATGTTGTTATTATTAGTATTAGTAGTATTAGTATTAGTATTATTTATTGTATTAATATTTATATTTGTTTTATTAAAAACAGGTTTAGATTTGTCCACTTGTCGGGTTTTGGAGACGTATGCATCACTATATGGGGCATAAGAATAGGACGTGTGCTTAGAAATAACTCAGTTTTTTGACCACACTTCGTTATTATTATTCATTAATTCTTTTGCTGGAAATTAGAGCTGAATTTAGAAATAATTTTAAAACAAGTCTTTGCGTTTAACAAACAAAATTAAATATGTAGGCTAATGGATGTCTTCAGTGGAGTGTGCACAACATCGTTTCCTCATCCACGAAAGTAAAGGAGTAAAGTAAAGAGAAAGAGGCCGAAGGGAGGAGGCTCGTTCTTTATCCTCATGCTGCAGATGGTCTGTTTAACTGTTTTCTCGCTAGTGAAGCGTTCAGTTATAAAGTACTTATAACTGTACTATATACTTACAAACTCTGCCATGGAAATGTCATGCAACTGACTCTTAAAGGGAATAGCAAATGAGACTCTGATTGGTTTAATGCACGTTATGCTCAAAACACTCCTATAACTCATTAAGAGTATAAGCACAACCCTGTTAGACTATCCACTGCGGCGCAAATTGTATTTTTCCGTCTTTAAAATGGCAGAAGTGGATTTGGACATGCACTTTGCACCAAGATCATTAAAATATCAATTCTGCCAATAGAGTTCTACCAGTGTCCTGTTGCATAAAATAAAAAAAGTAAGAAAATCAGAGACACAATAATAAAAAAATAAATAAATTGGCTTCACTTTCCACTTTGGTTTTTACTTTTCAGACATACATGGGTGTAAATGAAATTTATTGCATTCACTAAATGCCTTTAGAATGAAACACAAAATACACCAGTTTCATTTTCCTTCTTGTCACATTTTTGGCAAAAGATGATTTATCTGTATTCCTTGAATCATCACTTAACCAATTTGTTCATCAGCATTTCATGTGCGCTAATAAAAGTTTTAATCCTTTTTTGAGGATCCTTTATTAACTCTCCAGAAAAGAATTCCAAAAATGAAAGGCCTTGCTATTTGTGTACACGGTGTTCTGGTTAAAAGCACCTGAAATTCTCAAAAACAAACAACTCATTCATCGAATTTGTTCAAACGCCAAAGCAATGACAGCTTGCATTCAGAAAGATATGCTAGTTGCATAGTTTTCATTGGAAATCAGCTTCTTATTTCATAAGGACATTAATAATAAATAAAATAAAAATAATATGAATGCGAATGAGCCATAAACATGCCTTCAATAATTGTATAAACGTTGCAGTCTTTGTTCTGGTCTACTGAATTTTTAATTCAAGTATTTTTCTCCCCTGGACTGTTCCTTTTTTTTTTTTTTCCTTTCTCCGCCAGCCGCTGTCATTTTGATTAATGGACGCTGGCTGCAATCTCAGAGTGCATCTCACTTGAACTGAAGTGCTGATGCTCTGCACTTTCTGTATGATCTTAGCCACACCATCCACCTCCATCTCAGTGTCCAGACGTAAACACACACACGTACACACTTTGTCCTGGAGGACTGGCGAGATGGTAATCAATAATGTAGACAGTCTGATTAAGTGAAGGTTACTTCTTTGGAAACAGCACAGTGAACGCTGTAGAGACAAACCCTCCAATAGCAGAGCAGCTGAAAACAGGATTTGCCCGTTTGTTCTAGCTAATATGCAAATGGTCTGTTGGGCGGAACAGCTGCTTGCATTTGCGTGTAAGCTTCAACATTGCTTGGAGTGACGACTGAAAGAGTTATGAACTACCTGTCGTTTCACAACAGAACATGTTCTCTGGAAGTGCAGTATTCAAATTTTATTGTGTATCTTACTTGGGACTGGTTTCAAACCTCTAATTCAAAAGCATACTTAAAATAATTTCGTAATCGTTTGCTGAAACAAGTCCGTGAATGTTTTTGTTTTTTTATATAATTTTTATTATACAGAAACGCAAAGGAAAAATGCCAAAATGTGTCATGTTCACACAGATTTGCATAAATGGACTGCTGTCATTGCAAATAAATTGTAACTCTGAATGTGTTTTCAAGGCATGTTAAGCAAGTTTAAAGCCTTGCTATTATTATTATTATTATAGCATATGTGGCTTTAACAAAAATGAATTGTTTAGTTATTTTAAGAGTATTCTGTCGTTTATATTATGAATATTCGATGCCTGGACCTGAATACTCCCCAGAACACCACAACTCACTGTTTATTTCATTTGCTTCTTTGCTATGTTGTATTTGGGACATTCTACCAGAATCGTACATTATCTGTCCCTGAAATAAAAACATATTTCAGAAAAAGTATTTCATCAAAAAGTATTTCATCCCAAAATCTTTGGTAACACTTTACAATAAGGTTAATTAGTTAATGCAATTACTAACAGGATCTAATCATGAACAACACTTGTACAGCATTTATTAATCATAATTGAACATTTACTAATGCATTATTAACATCCAAGTCCATGCTTGTTAACATTAGTTGATGCATCGTGAGTTAACATGGCCTAACAATGAACAACTGTATTTTCATTAACTAATGTTAACTAACATGAACAAATACTGCAGTAAATGGATTGTTCATGTTAGTAAATGCATTAATTAACATTAAATAATGAACCTTATTGTAAAATGTGTGACCAAATTTTTTTAAATGGCCTGATGGTTGATTTCTGTAAGTTGTTCTGTAAAGGAATTTGGTCTGTAAAATCATTTGGTTCTCTAATTTTTGTCCTTTATTAAAAACCTTTTACAAATGTACAAACCCTTTCATTGTCCTTGTCCTCAACCCAAATTAACCTACAGCTTTAATAGTTTTGTTATGCTAAAAACTGCTATTTAGATGAAAAAAAACTTCAGAAAGAGCAAGTTTAAGTTGTTATCATTCACAACAATTCTTTAAAAACATGACTACAAATAAATACTACAAATATCTAATAAAAGTAAATTAACAATTGTCCCCATGTTTCTGTCAGTCCTGCATTACATTTAACATAAAATGCGTGCAACCTTTTAAGTCTATGACTTGGAAGTGCCATCAATTGATGGAGGAGAAGCTGACAGTGATCTTGGATGCGTTCTATCATTGAACTGTATGGTTTTATGCTTGTTTTTGGATTTTTTTTTTTTTTTTTGAGGATGGCAAGCTTAAATGTCAGGCCCTGTCACATTTTTTTATAAGTGAAAATGTATGTTTCTGGTAGAATGTCTTGTTTATCTATACTTCTTATTTCTTTATTATATTTTTGTGCATTCTCTTTCTTACAAATTCACCCCAATCAATTTAAAATGATGAATTCTTTCTAAATATAGCTACTCGAGCCATCTGATGAGATTCATATCTTGTTCAATGCTAGTTTTTTTCCCAATATCATGCAATCTGCAATATCAATATATCTGCAATACAGTCTAGTAGTCAGCCATTGTTGGTTAAGTATTTGAACATGACTATAAACTGGATGCATAATACGTATGTCCATAATATCACTGTTTTACAGTGGCCGAGAGAGCTTAACGTGCTGCAATTTAAGAAAATGCGTGCAATTACAAGAAACGTCAGCAAATTGAGAAAAGATCTTTATACATTTGACGCCACGCCATTTTCTGCAAATTCTCACAATGCAAACACATTTTTAAAAAAACTTACTGCATGTTCTCAATGCAAATAAATGAATAAAATGTGCTGCATTTTCTCACAACACATACAAATTATTAAAACAATGAATAACAAATGAATTAAATGAATAACATTTAACAGTACGGATTATCAAAGTGACTTTTATTGACATTTTAGTAGTTTTAAATAACATATTGTATAAGAAATAATATTCACTCACCCAATCACATGGCAACAACTCGTGGTAGATGTGGTCAAGATGATCTGCTGCTGTTCAAACCGAGCATCAGAATGGGGAAGAAAGGTGATTTAAGTGTCTTTGAATGTGGCATGGTTGTGGTGCCAGACGGGCTGGTCTGAGTATTTCAGAAACTGCTGATCTACTGGGATTTTCACACAGAACCATCTCTAGGGTTTACAGAGAATGGTTTGAAAAAGAGAAAATATCCAGTAAGCAGCAGTTCTGTGGGCGCAAATTCCTTGTTGATGCCAGAGGTCAGAGGAGAAAGGCCAGACTGGTTCCAGCTAATAGAAAGGCAATAGTAACTCATAAGCACTCGTTACAACTGAGGTATGCAGAAGAGCTTCTTTGAACGCACAACACGTCAACCTTGACGTGGATGGGCTACAACAGCAGAAGACCACACCGGGTGCCACTCTAATCAGCTTGGATCCATCCTGCCTTGTGTTCAAGCTGGTGGTGGTGTAATTGTGTAGGGGATATTTTCTTGGCACCCTTTGGGCCCATTAATACCAATTAAGCATGGTGTCAACGCCACAGCCTGAGTATTGTTGCTGACCATGTCCATCCCTTTATGACCACAGTGTACTGCCATGTCAAAGCATAAATCATCTCAGACTGGTTTCTTGGACATGACAATGAGTTCACTGTACTCAAATGGCCTCCACAGTCACCAGATCCTCAATCCAATAGAGCACCTTTGGGATGTGGAGGAATCAGAGATTCACATCATGGATGTGCAGCCAACAAATCTGCAGCAACTGCATGATGCTATCATGTCAAAATGGACCAAAATCTCTGAGGAATATTTCCAGTACCTTGTTGAATCTATGCCACGAAGGATTAAGACAGTTCTGATGGCAAAAGGGGGGCAATACAGTACTAGTAAGGTGTAGTTAATAAAGTGGCCAGTGTGGATATATAGAACTGCAATAACAAAAAAATATATGGGCTGTTTATTACTAGGTTATTGTGCCATATTTAACAACACCAACCTGGACAATATACCACTTCAAACTGTTAAAAATCTCAATAAAAGTCACCTTTCAAATGTTTCAACATCAAATGTTGCTGGAGAAAAGATAAAGGTCTCATAATGTAATTCAAAAAAATTAAATAAATGAAGGAAAAAAAACATGGATCACAATATAAATCACAAAAGCTGAATTTAGATATTTTATATTGTGTAAATAAATGATTTATTGCATAAAACAGTTTTAATCGATAACTTGTTCTGCATTGATCTGTGAGAACTGTAAATTAATTGTCAGTTGTTGATGTTTTTTTTTTCCAGACACAAAGAAAATGCTTCTCAGCTGAAAAAAAATATATTTGAAAACAGGATTAGTCTCAATCAGAGTCTAAGCCTGAACAGATTGAGAGATTGAGAGGTCTAAGCGCACCAAGAGGGCCTTTATTTGACTCTGACTCTATTGATGGTTTTAGCTGTGTAACAAACAGTAAACAGGGATTTGCAAGCCCTGGTCATGGAGTTTTAAATCGTGACAATGCCCTATTAGCATGTCCTGGCAGTTTAATGTTGATGGCACTCAAGGATGTCCGTGATTTCTTTATACTTCCTTTTGCCCAGGTTATGATGTCAGCAGACTAACTAGATATTCCTACAGCCCTTTCTATTCTTGTGTCAAGCTTAGACAGCCGTAAAGAACAATGACATCCTCCAAACACAAATGTCTTTTTCTTAATGGAGGACGCAGTTCTGCCAGCGCAATGTCACGGCAATTCTTAGCTTTGATTTAGTGACTAATTTAATTTGTATGACCTCATTCATACATTTTAGCATGATTCACTTATCCCCCAATGACAGTTCGGTTTAGGGATGGGGTTTGATGGTGTGTCTCATTTTGAAAGTCATACGTTTGCACACGAGTTAAGTTGTATGAATTTGTAGTGGTCGCATTACAGCAAGAAAGTCGCTGGTTCAAGTCCTGGCTGCGCTAGTTGGCATTTCTGTATTGAGTTTGCATGTTCTCCCTTTGTTGGCGTGGGTTTACTCTGGGTGCTCCGGTTTCCCCCACAGTCCAAAGACATGCGCTATAGGTGACTTGGATGAGCTAAATTGGTCATAGTGTGTATGGGTGTTTTCCAGTACTGGGTTGCAGCTGAAAAGGCATCCGCTGCGTAAAACATGCTGGAATAGTTGGCAGTTCATTCCGCTGTGGCGACCTTTGATAAATAAGGGACTAAGTCAAAGGAGAATTAATCTTTGGGTCATGACCTAAAAGACAAGATCTTGGATACAAGTTGCTGAAATGAGTTTCCTTCGCAGGGTGGCAGGGCGCACCGTTATGGATAGGGTGAGGAGCTCTGTCACCCGGGAGGAGCTCAGAGTAGAGCCGCTGCACCTCCACATCGAGAGAATTCAGCTGAGGTGGCTCGGGCATCTGTTTTGGATGCCTCCTGGCATCTACCTAGGGAGGTGTTCCAGGCATGTCCAGGAGCCCTCGGGGAAAACCCAGGACAGGCTGTAGGCACTATGTCTCTCGGCTGGACTGGGAACGCCTCGGGATCCCCCTGGAGGAGCTGGAGAAAATGTCTGGGGAGAGGGAAGTCTGGGGTTCTCTCCTAAGACTGTTGCTCCTGTGACCCGGCCCGGGAAAAGCAGAGGAAAATGAGATAAGATGGGATGAGAAGTAACATTACCAATAAGTTTTTTACGTTTAGAACGCACTGAAGTGAGATGTCTATCAGGCGTAATCAGACTTAATTACACTTGATGTGATTTTCACATCTGCATTGTTTATGGAAAAAAGCTTTGAATCCTATATCCAGACTAGGCATGGGATGATAACTGTTTTCAAGGTATACCGCAGTTTGGAAAAGGTATATGTTAGATTTTTTTTTGTTTTTTTTAAATATGTTTTTCACAACTATTTTATTTAGTTTTTTAGGGCAACAGTATCTCTAGCAGCAAAGGTACCTCACATCATAAGCCACTGGTTAAAAATATTTGAAATGTTTCTTAAAATAAAATATATTGTGTCTAGCAGAGGAAAAAAGTAGTTTTTTACCCAGACATTAAAAACATATCGTGAAATTGTGATATTTTCATCCAAGGTTATCAAACGGTCAGAATTTTTGTGTCTAGTCCAGACACATTTAGCTGCTGCTGAATTTATATAAAAAATTAAACCAACAATTTTACAAAAATGGACCACTTTTAATTTTTTTTTACAAATACAAGTGCAATTTACCAGTATTTTGGAGTGGATGTGTCTATTTTAGAATGGACGGACTTTTAATTTCAGCCAGCCAGCCTCAGCGCTTTCGGTGAACTGTCTTTCCATTTAAAAATTGTAACGTTTAAGGTCTGATTTCATTATAAATCAGCGATCTTCACTGCCTGTTAGATATACGATATAAAGTGGGTCTCAGACCGGACAAGAAGCACTGCATTAAGTTCCATTCTCCTCTGCCATGTCTTTAAATATGACAGTTTATTTTACTCCAGTATTTTCAATGGAGTTTCTGAACTCGCCTGCTGATTCTGACGGTGCTACACAGTTTTTCATCTCATTTTAAACTTGAACAACTAAATGAATGATTAAGTCTATTTAACTGAATGTATTTTAATTACATTACAACATTAACATTGATGCTGTAAAAGGACCCTCAAATTGACAATAGTCACATTAAGCTTTCACTGGAAGTTTATCATTGGCTGAAAAACACAAGCTGTGCATATAGCCTGTAGTCCTTTTTTCCTGGACAAATTGCCTGTTTGCACAGTGTGTTTTTTAAATATACCAGTAAATTCGTTCCTAAATTCAATCAGTGTGTACTAATAATAATAATAATAATAATAATAATTAATTTTATTTATAAATGGTGCCTTTCTGGACACCCAAGGTCGCCGAACAACAAGCATCAACAGACATACCAAAACAATTAAGAAAAAAATACAACAATGCCATACAAAATGTTAAATACATGAGAGGAGTTGAAGTACTAACACATCAAAGTATAAAATAACATGGTAAAGGAGAGTCATAGAAAAGCCTTCTTAAAAAGATGGGTCTTAAGATGAGATTTAAACTGTGAAACTGCTGCTTAGGTCCAGGGGAAGCGAGTTCCATAGCCAAGGAGCCATAGAGCTAAAAGATCTGGCTCCCATTGTGCTTAATCGAGTGCGAGGTGGCACCAGGGAGAAAGAGTTGGCTGATCTAAGAGTGCGAGAAGGGGTATAAATATAGAGAAGTTCAGCGAGACATTGAGGAGCAATATTGTGAAGTACCTTGAAGGTGAGAAGTAATATTTTAAAGTCAATATGATACTTTACCGGAAGCCAGTGAAGCTGATAGAGAAGTGGTGGGACATCGTAAGATGGACTCCTAGAAATGACATGAACTGCATGTCTCTGAACCAGTTGGAGTTTATTAAGAAGTTTAGAAGGAAGCCAAGTAAGAAGTGCATTACAGTAGTCAAGACGTGAAGTAACTAATGCATGGATGAGAATTGCTGTATTACTGGTTGTAAGAGAAGAACAAAGACGAGTAATATTAAGCAGGTTGAGATATGCAGTACGTTTAATATTATTGACATGGCTTTCAAACAAGAGTTTACTATTCAAAATGACACCCAAACTCCTGACCTGTAGAGAGGGACGAATTGTGCTGTTATCAATATATTGTAAAATTATCAGATTTATCCAAGTAGTAGGTAAAAATGTTGGAAACACAAGACTTAAAGGTGAAGTAGGTGATTGTTTAAACAGTTGGTTGTATTTATATATATATTTTAACATGCCGTGTAAGAAAAGTTTGTCCAATCAAAATGTTCAGTCCGAACATTATGATAGGTTGGCCTGCCTGCCTGTAAGAAAGTGTAATTGCATATCTCTATGCACCCTATTTGCACAGAAAAGATTACATTATCGGTAGGGACACGGACACAGTTCAGACTGTGAATGGCAGGCAAACATTAACAACCTAACTTTTGTTTATAAGTTTGGTACTTTAATTATTAACTGCACTAAATAGTTTTTCTGGTGATGTAGGGATGTACTATTGTCTAGTGTGTGTTAAATGTTGATTTATTCATTTATTTTTTCTCTTTTCAGGGTGGGACGTGGGCCTTCAGTGCTAATTTTAGCATTTTCCAAGATCTCCAGTTGCACTTTTAATTTGACTTGTCCCTCCCATTCATAGGAAAGAAAGAAAGTAAACATCTGGGTGAGGCAGTTAAGTGGAAAGTGTTTTTTACGGTAATCAAGGTGAGGTAAATTCTTATTTAACACAGCGTATTGTTCAAAGCCGGTATTTTCGGTATTTACACTGGTAAAAAAAAGAAAGTATTGAGATTCCTTTGTACATACAGTAGATATGATCATTTTAACTTCCATGGAGTGCATTGATTGATGTGGAATTCTATTCAGTGTAATTGCTGTAATGCAGAACAACCGCAGAGCTGTCAGTGATTCGATGTAAGGGCAAGATCAACTCGTAAAGGTTAGCCATTCTGGATAAATCAGTTGTTTGTTTAGAACCAGTCTGGTTCAAATTTATTTCTGCATCCATGTTAGCCTTCCTGTTTTTGCTGTATTAATTCTCAGAGTCAGTCAATCTAGTGGTTAGTTGGTACAAATATTTCAATTCTAGATTTAATCAACAGTACTTGTTGAAACACAAACCTTAATTTCAACTTGACCCCATTTTTCTTAAAAAACAAAACAAAAGAAAAGAGCAAAATTCTGAATAAGGCACTTGTCCAATTTTATTTTATTTTTTTGGGAGTAATCAGTATAATGTGATAATACGGTCAATTTAGGTAAGTTGAATTCAGCAGAGTATTCTTCAAAAGCCGTTGAAGCAGTGTACAGGGGTCAGAGAAGTTAGAAAGTACTTAAGTAATCTTTAAAGTATGATTTTTACTGATTTTTACTTTTTATTGATTTTTACATAAAGTATTGACGTTCACATGGATTTCCATTCGATTTAACTACTTTCACTTTTCTGTAGGGGAAAGATCAAGTTATAAAGCAAAATCCATTCAGGTTAGGGCAGGATCATTATTTAAAGCTAAACCATTCTGGATAAATCAGTTGTTTGTTTAAAACCAGTCCTTTGGTTTAAATGTAGTTCGGCGTCCTGGTTAGCCTTCCTGTTTTTGCTGTATTAATTCTCTGAATCAGTCAGTCTAGTAGTTAGCTGGTAAAATATCTCAATTCTAGAGTAAATCAACAGTACTTACTGGAACACAAACATTAATTTCCACTTTACCCTATTTTTTCTTTTTTTAAAAGAGATCAAAATTCTAAATAACGTCCAATTTTGTGGTAATCAGCATAATGTGAGAATAAGATCAATATAGGTAAGATGAACTCAGAACAATGTTCTTCAAAAGCCATTGAAGCAGTGGTCAGAAAAGTTAGAAAATACTTAAGTAATCTTTGAAGTATGATTGATTTTTACATGAAGTAGATATTATAAATATTGACGTTCACATGGATTTCCATTCGATTTAATTACTGAGCCACAGAAATCACTTTTCTGTAGGGGAAAGATCAAGTTATAAAGCAAAATCCATTCAGGTTAGGGCAGGATCAACATTTAAAGCTAAACCATTAAATCAGTTGTTTGCTTAAAACCAGTCGTTTGGCTTAAATTTATTTTGGCATCCATGTTAGCCTTCCTGTTTTTGCTGTATTAATTCTCGGAGTCAGTCAATCTAGTGGTTAGTAGGTAAAAAATAATTCAGTTCTTGATTTAATCAACAGTGCTTGTTGAAACATGAATGTTGATTTCTACTTGACCCTATTTTTCTTTTAAAAAGAAAGCAAGAAATGAGCAAGATTCTGAATGAGAAACTTTCCACTGTCTAATTTTTTTGTGGTAGTCAGCATTATGTGAAAATATGGTCAATTAAGGTAAACTGAACTCAGGACCGTGTTCTACAAAAAAGTTAGAAAATACTTCTTGAAAGTAATCTTTAAAGTGTGATTGATTTTTACATAAAGTAGATATGAAAACTATTGATGTTCACATGGATTTCTATTCGATTTAATTACTGAGCCACAGAACTTTCACTTTTCTGTAGGGGCAAGATCAAGTTATAAAACTAAACCATCGGATGTTGTTTGAAATCAGTCACTTGGTTTAAATGGAGTTCTCTGGTACAGTAATTACATTCAATGGAATTCCAGACTTGTGAGAAAGTTAGTACGCCCTATTACATTCCATGGTTTTTCGTATCAGGACGTCAACATTTATATGGTCCTATGCAGGTTTTACAACTGGCAAATTAAAACCTGAGAGGAACAACAATATTGTGTGTGGAAAATCCATAAGTGACAAACTTAGAATAGACTTACTGTTAATATATGAATTAAAAGGGTAGATAGTTCCTAAGAAAATGTTTAGCGGTTCTATTGTAGATCCGCAGGTGTGCTTGGCATTGTTGTCCTGTTGGATGACCCAATTTGAGTTAAGCTTTAGCTGTGAGATGGATGGCCTCACATTTGACTTTATGATGGATGGTCAACTCAATGACTGTGAGGTGTTCAGGTCTTGTGGCTATAAACCGAACACAAATTAATCAGTCCTGCACCAGCATGCTCAACTTTTGTCTGGAGGTGTCTTTGCCGATATGCTCTTTTGTCTTTCACCAAATGGAACATTGTGCATCATGACTAGGCCCACACGGAATCTGAGCACGGAGAATTCCGCAGATTTTTAGCCCATCATTAATTCAGTTTTTTTACTTGTGTAAATGTGTGTAAATATATATATTTATTTATTTTTTTAATTACTCACAGTGATATTATTTACTAATATGAAAATCTCAATGTACAATGCAGTTTGTACAGTAATATTTTCTGTCTTTTAGTAGAGATATTATATGAGAGACCTGCTTTGTTTACCAAATAAAGTGAATCTAATTGGATTTGCGTTTTAAACATTAAATAAAAGTTAAAAAGGTATTACTTTTTATTTAATATATTAAGGTTTTGGCTATGATACTCCCTAAACATCTCCATTTTGGTCTTGTCTGTTCAAAGGAAATTGTTCTAAAGTCTTGTGGTTTTTTTCTGATCTAAATTTGCAGACCTAAACCATCCTGACATGTTTTTTTTTAGAGAGAAAAGAGGTTTCTTTAACAATTCTGAATCCAGACATCCCACACTTGCCATGTCTTATTCTTATTGCACTGTCATGTATTTTATAAATCAACATGCATTTAAGGAGATGGTCTACTCGCACCTGATGTTCAGTAAATAGTCGGATTAAACCATAATATTTCTAGAACGATGTCTTTTGAACAGACAACACCTCACACCAATAGTGAAGTATGCTGGTGGAGGGCTGATGATATTGGGCGGGTTCTGTAGCCTCAGAACCAGGATTGAATCCACCATCAATCAGTCAAATGTGAGGCTGTTCATCTGACAGCTAAATCTTGCTCAAAATTGCGTCATCCAACAGGACAATGATCCCAAGCACACCTGCAAATCTTCAACAGAACGTCAGAAAAAATAGAGAGCTCAACATGAGTACAACATTAATATTTTCCATAGGAAGCTTAACAATATTACATTTGTGCATATACATTAGATTAGACAGTACTGAAGCCAAATCTGGAGCTTATCTAAAAAAAATAACTTGCGAAAATGGTCCAAAATTAGTACTGGCTTTGGCACAACAATAATCTGCCTTTAATTCAGATTTACCTTAGTTAAGTATTATGTATAATGTTGATTAGTCTGAATCATTTTCTGTGATAGTGTTTCACTGTAACCCGCAACTCTGAGGGTTGCTTTCATATTTACAGCTGATTAAGCTTTTGTTTGAATTGGTGTTAGTGAGGCCAGCAGGGAGCGCTCAACCTGTGGTCTGTGTGAGTCCTGATGCCCCAGTATAGTGACGGACACACTATACTGTCAGTGGGCGCCATCTTTCAGGTGAGATATTAAACCGAGGTCCTGGCTCTCTGTGGTCATTAAAAATCCCAGTAACCCCAGTGTCCTGGCCAAATTCCCTCCATGGACCCTTACCCATTATGGCCTCCCAATCATCCCCATCCACTGAATTGGCTCTATCACTAGGTACGTTTCCATCCACCTATTTTTATTTTGGATATGCACATAAAATTCGGTTGATGGAAGCGGCAAGCAGCGCAAAGATTTTGAAAATGCGCAACAAAAACATGTGCATAACTGAGTAGGATAAACTTTTTATTCGATAAGAAAAGATGCGCATAAACTACTATGGAAACACTTTTACCTAACAAATTCCAGTATGTGCATTAAAAAAGGTCATGTGATTTTGTTATAAGAGATCGAGATGATCATAATGTGTGAATGGACAAACGAGCAGGCTGAGCCTACTGTAAAACATCTGAAATGTTGTTTTGGTCATTCTATAATCCCTTCACCATTTCATTATTAGTGTTATTATATTATTAATTACCTCCAGAACTGTCAAAGCATGTGTGCTCTGCGTCTCACACCTTCAAGCGTTCATTGCGCATCTACATCGTCTTCTGAGGCGCAAGTCATTTATTAAATAAAGAAAAGATTCATGCAGCTTCCATTTCCAAGTCCGATGATTTATTTGCACGACTTTTATGCAATAATCCAGTTTTGCGCATAAAGTTAATTTGCATTTTTGGATGGAAACATAGCTACTGTCTCTCCACTCCACCAATAGCTGGTGTTTGGTGAGCGCACTAGTGCTGTCCTGTGGCTGCGTCGCATCATTCAAGTGGATGCTGCACACTGGTGGTGGTGTGGAGAGACCCCCTCTCATGAGTGTAAAGCGCTTTGGGTGTACGGCCATACACAATAAATGCGCTATATAAATACACATTACATTGTTGAAACCAGAATTGAAATATTTTTACCTAGTAGCAAGCACTGATTAACTGACTTAGCGATATAATTCAGTGCAAACAGGAATACTAAGATATAGAACTGTCAGTACTTCTTCGTAAGGCCAGGATCCGGTTATAAAGGTAAACTGTTAAATCAGATGTTTGTCTAAAATTAGTAATTTCATTTAAATGTACTTCCACATTTCTGTACTTAAAACATTTGCTGTTTGTTCAGGCTTATTTAAAATAAGCTGAATCAACACATTTATTTAGTTTTTTTTGAGGGGGGGGGGCAACTTATATTCAATCTACTTAAATTTGTAAAAATAAAAAAAGGTAACCTTATTCCTTTATGTTGTGCCAACACAAATTAATTGTGTGGACCCAGCATTTTTTTACAGTGTAGATCTTACAGCTAATACATCCCTAGCTCAAGTTGTTGTTGTCACATTAGATGATTTGGTAAGCCATGGATTTTTTATTATTCCTTGTTTTTCACCACTTGAGCGGTTAAGGATTTTCAATCAGTGTCATCCTTTGTAAACAAAGAGTTTTGCTTTAATATACTTTGGAGACTGTTGTGTCCTTCAGCTTTTATCAGATTAACCACACAGACTTATCTGGGATAGAGTGTGTGTGTGTGTGTTTGTGTCTGTGGGTCATCCCCCCTTCTGCGTCTCCTATACGGGGGCACGGGAGGGTGTATAATATGAGTGTTTGTGGATGTGAGGGTGCAGCTGACTGGATTATCTTTCAGCTGTCACTCATTTAATGGCCATTGCAGAGTTCTCATGGGAAAAGCGTACAGTGTTTCACTAAGTCACCTGCTTCTGTGACAAATCGTTTAGTTACCATCATAAACGCTTTTATTTTAAGCCTCTTTATGCATTGGACGTCCAGCGTTCTTCAGCCTCCGGTGTCTAGACTGAAGCGCTGCACAGGAAGTTGGCAAGAGGAGAAAAGGGCCTCCCTAACTGAGCCTGGTTTCTCTCTAGGTTTTTTCCTTCACTTTCGTCAATTGGTGAAGTTGGTTCCTCGCCACTGGCTTGCTTGGTTTGGGACTTGTGTAGCTGCGCATCGATTGATTTGCTCTTCAGTGTTTGGACTTTCAGCAATAAAAATTAAACCACACTGAACTGAACTTCAACTCTGAAAACTGGACAGAAACAGTTTTAATTTACTAGAACTTCTATGTTACACTGCTTTGACACAATCTACACTGTAAAAGCGCTATAGAAATAATGATGAACTGAATTGAATCAACCAAACAAAAAACAAAACTCAAAATCAGCATTTAGGTTTGTGCATTTTATTTGCGTGTCAAAAAAGTAATACATGCCGCGATAAAATAGAAAATCCCACCCACAAATAATAAACTTTCGATATAAATATTTAAAATCTTTTTTTACAGTTTAAAAATCTCCTTGATCTTGGCAAAAAAAGCAAATCAGTACAAAACGTACAAAAAGACCTTCAAATTCATCTTCACCGTAACAAAAGTACAAAGACTTGTCACCAAAAAACTGACAGCACGTTTTTTTTTAAAACTCCTAGTGTGCATGCAAAAGTGTAATCGAGATCAGAAAAATGTTTTTCACAGCTCATAGTCTTCTGTGCATGTGAAGACTGTGAAAGAGGTCTGCTTTGTGAGTCTAACGTGAAGAGACAGAATGATGAACCATCATTAAACATATGGAATGAAAGACACTTGTGTTCTATGTACAGAATCTCTTTCGAACGATGGAGAGAAAACACAGGTCACCCATCAAATATATACACACTATTGCACAATTCACAATTCACCCAACATGATGCGATGAATCTTAAACACTAAGAGTTCAAATAATACCGAAAATCTTCCATCGCAGCTTAAAGGCCGAATGCAAGATGTTTAAGGCTATACAAAATGCCAGCAATCCCCCTAGAGAGAAAAAACACGAGGAATGTCGTCGTCTTTCCGCAAAACACTCACACTTTCACTACAGGTGTAAAAGTGAGGCTTTTGGAAAAGTAATCAGCATTGCTGACCTGAGTGCCATTACAATTTGAGGTTGAATAAAGTAAGCACGCTATAATAAATGCACGCTATCAAAACAACTCCTCCAATCGTTCAATAACAGTCTCAGTTGTAGTACATTATGTGAACAGCAAAGTACATACATTATTGTGGGCAGTGACAGCTTTGTTTCCCAGAAGAATTGTGCGTTAAAGGCTCAGCTACGACATGGCCATTGCACTAGAAGCGTGTTGAACATGCTGCGGCATGTGGACTCAACTTTCAGTGTCTGCTGTCCTGGGGCTATGTTACCTAAAGATCTAGCTTTACACAGTGTTCAGAGCCTGTATGTTCTGTATGTAACTCCTTGAGGGCTTTGTCTACGTGTGGGAACCCTGTGAATGTGATCCTGGACCACAAAACCAGTTTCGTGTTGTAAAGGAATATTTTTAGCAATAGCCAAAAATACATTGTACAGGTCAAAATGATTCTTTCGTGCCAAAAATCAACCAGATATTTGTTAAAATTCATGTTCCATGAAGACATTTTGTAAGCTTCTTACTGTAAATGATTTAGTAATGTGCAATGCCAAGGACCTGATTCCAGATTTTCAAATAGTTGTATTTCAGTCAAATATTGTCATATTGTAACAAATCATACACCAATGTAAAGCTTATCCCATTTTCAATAATTGTATACATCTCAGTTTTAAAAATGACTGTTTTTGTGGTCCATGGTCACATATGTACAAACTGTGAGCATTATTTGTGAGATAACATGATACTGCATACATCTGACTTTGTATGATCTAAAAGTTCTCATCCTCAACTCCGGGTTTTAAAATCCCCCGGGAAGAAGCTCTTCATTCTCAACCCAGACTCTGGTTTGAACGGGAAGTTCTGCATCCGCAAAGGAAACCTTGCCCTCAAAATCTGCTTAAAGTCTTTTGGACTGAGCTTATTGCTTCTGATTGGAGGAATCTCTGGTTCTTCGCTTCCCCTGCTGCTGGGCGGGCTACCGTTCGAGTCTGAGGAGCTTAGAGAGTCTGAACTGGGAGCATTTTTCCTGGGCTGAGGTCTGACAACGAGAACAGGTGGGCTAGGGATTGTAGCTTTCTTCAAGTAGGAGCTCTCAGGTTGGAAAGCAGACACATGTTTTGGTGGAGAGAGCGCTCCATTGGTCAGCTTGTACCATGGTGATGGAGGAGAGTCTTTGCTCGGTTCCTTGCTCTCGGACGTCCAGGAATGAGAGCCGAGGGAGGAAGGTGGACGAGCGGGAATTTTCTCCGCTTTTGGGTGATTTTTGGCGCTGCATTGTTGTGGTGGTTGAGTCTCGGGTGTAGGAAGGATTGGCTCTGGGGTTGGGTGTAGGCGGTGGATCTTCAGGTACTCTAGGGAGGACGAGGTGATACAACCGCCATTTCCTGAGTAAGCATCTTTAAATCCTCCTTTTACGGCTTTCAGAAGACCTGCGATCGAGAGGAGAAGAGTTTCATGCAGAGCAGTTCCAGCTTTATTTGTACAAGTAGTTCCTAAAATGTGTATTCAGCATATCTGCCAACACTTCTGTTTTTCCCGGTAGTCTCCCTTTTTTCAGACCCATCTCCCGCTACCCTCCCGTTTTATTATTTCTCCCGGAAAACTCCCGTAAACAACCCCATGTCACCAACTTTGGTATAGTATTTGATTGCAGTGGCTGCCCAAAACCCGCTCCATAGTACAGTGACTAACATCACAGTTACCCAGTTCTCAAGTGTGTTATTCAGACACCTCACCCCGAAAGCCCCCCTCGATCCTCAGCTTTTTGGTACAGTCTAACACCCTCGGGTTGCCAACTTTGGTATAGTATTCGATCGCAACGATCAGCCAAACCCACCCCATAGTACAGTGACCTACACCACAGTACAGTTACCCGGTTCTCAAGTGTGTTATTCAGACACCTCACCCCTGAACAACCCCCCCCTGCCCCTCCGGTCTCCAAGATTTTTAAAGACAAATGTTGGCAGGTATGATTTTGAGGTTATCTTTCTAGTCTGGAAAATGGATCCTTTTCACATTTCCAGGTTTCTAGTAGCGGAAGTCATCATAGTTGGGTAAACTTAGAGCGGAATCAATGGGAGAGTACAACAAACAGTTTTCAAGATCCTATTTGCTGAAATAATACAAGACAAAAAGAAGCCAAATTTCAATCAACTATACAGGTCTGCGTTCCACAGGATATTCATCTGAGGTTCTGAAAATGCAAACCAGCAAGGTTTTCTATACACTTGACTTATGAAGTCATCTTTAATCTTAAGACTTGGATGATCTTTCTATGTGATAACAACCTGAACATCCCTGAAGGCTTTATGTTCACCTCAGTTTGATTTACTGTCAAACCATTTGCCAAACATAAAGGTTGGAATTATGCCTCAGGTGACAGAGCTTATTAAACGTGCCTTCAACAGAGAGATATATTAAAGAAGGTTTTATTTGTACCATTGAATACATTCCAATTGTCCTGATTCTGTCAGTTAATTATTGTCACGTTTGCCTAAGTCACGCATGAATCATGTGCCAGATAACAATTGAACCACAAGGTTGGTTCACACATGTATATATTTTAGCTTTAGGTGCTCACCAGTTTTCTGTTTCTTCTTTATGGGGTCTTTACCCGAAGCCAGATAGACGGGTGTCTCTTTAGGGGGAATCGTGACCGTATCAATGTGTTTCCTCCACTGGGTTTGAAAGATCTCAGGCTTATTCTCTCTATTATCCAAGTTTTGCAGCTGTTTGTCCTGCAAGAAATAGAGAATGTTACACTCTCAAGAACACTGTATGAATGATAATTATGAAGATTGGTTCCTCATCCCTACCTTGTACTCGTTTGAGAGTCTGTTCATCTTGTTGTTGAGGAGGAAGTACACTGCTAGTGTGCTGGAAGCTTTGTTGGTGAGCAATGCATTCAGTACAGCACTGTGTGAGTAGCCCATTTTCTCAGTCATGTGGCGCAAAACAGACTGGTTGATTTCCGTAATGTGAATCCTGAGAATTATATGCAGATACTTTTAGTTGACTGGAACATAAAAAGTGAACTAAGTGTGAGACTATCAGATGACTTACCTATTAAAGAAAGGAGCTCCAGTGTGAGGGTTGCCCAACTGAATCCACGGGTGGGTCAACACTTGATGGATGTTGGGTCTCAATTCAGGGTTAGGCTCTAGAAGTATTTCCAGCAAATCTTTAGCATCTGTGAACATAGACAGGAAATGGTACGTTCTTGGTCAGTCACTAGGTTTATCAGATTAATTAGAGCAGACGCATCATGTTGATGATTCAGACTTTTCAATGATTGAGGGCACAGTCTTACGTACTCGAGATGCTCAATATCTGTTATATAATGAGGCTAATCTTATTTGAACTGCATCATCTTGTTGTATCATATCCCATCACAGATTTAGTAGTGAATGAATCACCTGTTATTGAGAATTTTCAGGTAAATATACGCAAATGGAAAAGTCCACAGAATGTCATTAGCTGACTAACTTACTTCTCCGTAAGAGTATTTTATCTGGGATTCTGCTTGCACCATAGGTGAAATACAATGGTAAGACGATTGCTAAATTACATACTATGGAAATTCCCTTTGATGGAAAGCTGACATGGAGTTGTGAAATCAATGCAAAGCGCATCCTATAATTTCTTCTTCTGACTAAAACCGGATTTTCCTGTTGAAATAATAAGCAGCCATTTGTCTGGCATATTTGCGGTAAACATGGTGTTTATGACCTGATGGTTCCACACTTAATGTTTTGAGAGTTTGACTGTGTTGGCATGTGGGCTTGTTTTACATAGCTGGCATTTGGCTCGGAAACCTGGATCTTAGATCTCCTGCGATGAGATTTAAAACACCAGTGGGCTAAATACCCTCCCTATTGTTTTATTTTAGCATTCAAAAGCATTACTAAACCAGGAGACTGACACAAAGACTGCATTCATGTTCAACTTTTGGAGCATGATGTCCATTAGGATGTAATTAGTAGGAGCACATGATCTTATTTTAAGCATGTAATAGTTGCTCGTTACTGTTTGAATGTGACCTTTGGGATCTTCAAGATCTTTAAAATATCAAAAGATTGAGTTTTGCCAATACCTGAGCTGATATTTGAAGGAAGGGGGTTCATTTCCTTGTCCACCATCTTCTGATACAAAGCATTCAGGCTAAATGGCTCCACTGTAAATGGCAGCGTACCAGTCAGCATAGCGTACATGTTCACCCCTCTGCAATAAAATGCATACATAGAGTTAAACTCAGAAATACACAGCCAATGCAAACTTCGAAGACGGTGTGTTTTTAAAACTCACATTGACCAAACATCAACTTTGGGGCCGTATTTTTTTCTTGAAAGAAGCTCAGGGGCGGCGTATGCTGGACTGCCACACTGTGTGCTGAAGGGATCCGAGTATCCCAGAATTCCCGCAGAGTTACTTAGGCCAAAATCTGTAAACAGAAAGAATTGTGCGTAAGATAACAGTTATGTGTACTGGCTCAAGGAGGGATAGACCTTCCTACTGGAGGAGGAGGGAGGGTGTAAAGGGTTTATTGCTGCCCAACACTAACCCTGTCTGTCACACACATCTGCTAAATAAAAGCTATGCCTATTTGCCAGGCCTCTCGCAGTAAGGTGAGAGGCCGTTTGGTTTTAATGAGATCCTGATTACTCAATCGGTCTACACTGCGTTCTAAAGATGAACATTTCCATGTCACTTCTCTTTAGGTCATTAGGACTGTTGGGAACATTTTTAAAAAACATAATATAAATACATACCGATCAGTTTTAGGTTGTCATGGTCATCAAGGAGGAGATTTTCAATCTTCAAGTCTCTGTTAAAGTAGAGCAATATTGCATTTAATCATACAATTTTCACTGTACTCAAAGATATTGTACTTTAAAATAGAAAGTTGTATCTTAAATACACTATGGAGTATCTACACATTGTTTCTTAGTTTTCAGATTTAATGTTTGAGCTTGCGAACGTCTAATTTAAAACTCACCTGTGAACAACTCCTGCCCTGTGCAGGTGCTCCACCGCCATCACTAGCTGCCGGACATATTTGTTGACTTCTCTTTCTTCCAACCTTTTGTTCTCGTAAATGTAGTTCATGAGATTTCCTCCAGGACAGAGCTCCGTGACGAGGTAGTATCTGTTGTCCGTCTCCATTATGTCCAGCAGTTGGGCGATGTGTGGGTGCCGGATCATCTGCTGAATATTTCCTTCACGCCGCAGGTTCTTTAAGACATATGAATCCTTTCTGGCCTTCTTCTTGTCAATTATTTTCACCGCCACCTGTGGGGAGGAAATAAAAAGGACATTTTGTCAACAGGAGTGCTTAATGCTTTCCTAATAAATCGAGCAGCCGGGAACAGGTGAGGGGAGCCAGACAAAGTCAGACAGAACACTTATTTCACATTTGCCTTTCTCCTCACGTCTCTAGGGTTGAATGTTTGACCCTGAGATGCTATTGAGGATTCAATGGGGGACGGATAAGGACAAATGACCGCTGTGTAGCCCTCCAAATGCCTCCAGTTGAAGGAGCAATCTCCAAATGGTTTGTTAATGCCACCCATTTGTCACCAACATGTCGTAAACCACTAATGCTGAATAAACGTTGGGTCAAACAGAACTCTATGCCGTAAAAAAAAAACGCTCAGGGACATTCAAGGTAATATGCCATATATATCTAAAACTAAGTGAATGATCTCATTTCATTTACTCTTTCAATTTAGATGAGAGGGGAGGGTCTTTGCTCTCTATCAAACAAGATTTATTTGTCCTGGGTTTGAAGTCCCCATGTCTGCTTTAACAATAGCCACCCTTTTAAAAAAACCCAAGCATGTTCTAGGGGTGACCTGCCGTGACACCATTGATCATGAGGCACAAAAAAACAGAGTGTTTAGCAGAACTGTCATTCTCATACATGGCCAATTGAGCAGATAATTGGATCAATTACTCCAACGAAGGTCCAAGTAAAATGAGGTATTGTGGAAAACGGGGCTGAACCCCCTTCCAAAACAATCCCCTAAATTGCTAACGCAATATTACTGGATCTCCACCGCCAGCATTGTTGAAGAGGCTTATTGGTGGTCGATGGTTAAAGGGGGGTGATGGGGGGACCCCCCAGAGCTTCAGACTAACATGTTGTTTTTCTCTCCGGCAGACAAAGGCGGCGAGGGGCGAAAGTGGGTTAGATATGCTCACAACATACATGAGGAAAGCATGTGCTGTCGCCCACCGTCCGCCAGCCCCGCCCCACCCTGTCTGTTTTTCTAGGTGATGTCAGAGAACGAGAGCGAGGCGAGAGGAGCACGAGGCAGCCTGGCTTCTCTTTGTGATTGCTAGCGTTTGCATCATCATTCGGGACAGACCTCTTCTCCTTTCCACAGCAACAGTGAAAGTGGGCAAGAGGGCTGAACAAATCCCTGATATGCTAAGAAGGTATTTCAGGTCATGCTATTGGAAGAGCAAACTATTTGTTTTAAATCTGCAAACAGAGCTGCACCCAGTAGAACTATACAAAGGCAGACAGCAGCTAGTTATGAGGAAAATCACACCCTAGTCCATAGATACACAATCCACAAACAGTAATTCATTGCTATACATTTTCAACTTGCACTAGGAACCAGACATTATTTGTAAATCAGTAAAGCATGTTTCTCTGTTCATTCTAAAAGGCTGCATGATTTCTGTGGAGTAATCTAAGGTTAACACAGACACCTGAATGCAAACAGGATTGCCTCTGTCACCTAATTTAATCTTCAAGATTGGGAACATGAGACTAGGGAAAAACATCTCAATATGCGACCTGATGATCAGGGCATGATGGTTCTGGCATTCTTCCCCCAAATACCACTGATATAAACTGAAATCTATGTAGTTTTTAGGTAAAATGAAGCATCTAACTACATATTAACATTAAATCTGTATTGTAAGACATGCATACATACATGCCCCGAATAGCTAATCAATTACAGCAGAACACTTCTACTGAATACTATAGACATTGACTGTCTTCAAATGATTAGAGTTTGACAAGTACTGTTTTCATATTTAAATAGCTTGAGAATATATGATCAGACATATCAGTTAATGAACTGTAATAAATATGTCATGTCATGCATGGATCAATAGAATAGAATAGAATAGATTGCCTTTTATTGTCACTGTACATGTATACAATGTACAATATGTGCGATTAGATTAAGTGCATCTCACTACTCAGTGCAAACATGTGTATATATATCCTTTCAAAACAACAGTGTGGAACAATTTTCATAATCAGACCATGATACAGGCTAGATAAAGAAACAGCAGGTCTTTATTTTGTCTAGTTTACATTAAATATGTTTTACTTCTGTTTTGACACACAATAAAATCAACTAAATATAATCAGGAAACACTATTAAAGGGATAGTTCAACCAAAAATTAAACAAAATACCAGTTGCTCAGCCTCAAGTGGTTCCAAGCCTTTATGAGTTTCTTTATAATAAGATATTTTGAAGAAAGCTGAAAACCTGTAACAATCGACTTCCAGGTTACAGGTTTCCATCTTTCTTCAAAATATCTTCTTTCGTGTTCAACAGAAGGAAGAAAGTCAAACGGGTTTAAAACAAGTGAGTAAATAATGACAAAATTGTCATTTTAAGGTGAACTATCCTGTTTTGTCTAGTTTACATTTGATATAATGTTTTACCTCTGTTTTCAACGTGCTTAGAGAATGATACACAATTAAATCAACTAAATATAATCAGGAAACACTATTAAAGCAATAGTTCAACCCAAAATAAAACAAAAATACCATTTACTCAGCCTCAAGTGGTTCCAAGCATTTTCTTTCTTCTGTTGAACACCAAAGATATTTTGAAGAGAGCTGAAAACCAATTGACTTCCATTTGTAAAAAAAATAAATACTATGGAAGTCAATGGTTACAGGTTTCCATCTTTCTTCAAAATATCTTCTCTCGTGTTCACAAGAAGGATGAAAGTCAAACGGGTTTATAACAAGTGAGTAAATAATGACAAAATTGTCATTTTAGGGTGAACTTTCAGTTTAATATGCCAAATGTATTGTCGTGCACAACATGTCAGGAGCGTTAAACGTTTCTAACAGTGTGGCATCTTCTCACCTTCTCGCCGGTGATGATATGAAGCCCCTCTCGCACTATGGCGAAAGACCCTTCTCCCAGCTTCCTCCCGATCAGATAGTGGGAAACTTTCTTCTTGAAGTAAAAGTTTTTGTCAGCGTCAGGAGGAAGAATTTTGAGCACATCAGCACGTCTCAAGATTTCTTTATCTTCAGTAATCATCCTTCCGCCGTCCATCCCCGTGTCCGTTTCAGCGTCTATCATCCTCGCGCCTGTTGAGCCAAACCTGTTGTGCTATAAATCTGCTGTTACTGCTTACTAAGAAGATCTCTGTGAGAAATGGACATCTGAATCCCTGGCCCTAATACTAAACGCTTAGTGCCACCTGTTCGCCTCAGTCAGCTGGCAGTCAATGCAGAACTATAAGATTGTAATAGTTTTACGTAACTATTGCATTCGTCATGGGATAATTAATAAATCCACTCTGACCTAATCTGAATGTAAGAATCAAAACGTCTTATTCAATATACACGACCGCTGGTTTTTAAGATAAAGCTACCAGTACCTCTCTGTATCGAAATAAGTGAGTGTCTGACAGGCAAGTCGTGCACATTTGTTGTTTTAAGTTATTTCCCGGCACGGGGTGGGGGCGTTTCTTATTTGCTAGAAAATCCCTTCTCAGTCACCGGGTTAAAATCTAATCCAATCAGAAGCCGCGTCGGATGTAGAAGCTCCGCCCATCAGCGAGTTGTAAAAGTGACCACGCCTATTACCCATGCTTACCTAGACAACAAAGAGCATGTTGCTGAGGGGTCAGGATAACCGTGATTCCTGATATCTATCCGCTTTCCCCGGTGATGGTATACGTAGACCGCGTTGGCTGACCTATTGGTCACGACTAAATTAACTATTGATTATTCATTCAAATGAGACCGACATGCGAATGCAAACAAACACGTTTAATTCATTGATGTCATGCGTATATTGTAGTAGAGCATTGATTTTATTTTTAAAATCTATTTATCTAAGTATTTGCGAATTAATTCGGACAAATCAGCTATAAATGCAGGTATATTATTATAAAACATATGTTTTTTTTTTATTATATCTACATGCTTTCACGCTATGTTCCTTTTCGTTTCCCCGTTAATGGTATGTTTTCTCATAAGTATTAGTATTACTAATATTTGTAGCCTATTTCAAATGCAGGCTGTCATAAATTCTTCAAATCTATCACAATATGAGTTTAATGTAATTTAAATTGTTGACAGTCCATAAATCTAATTACTATCTTACGTATCCTTATTGTTTTCTGTATTGCCAATAGTCTTAGCCATGCAATGAAAGAGGAACAAATATCTCAAGTGTACATGAAGACACAGTTAAATATAATCCATAAAAATATCGTGATGCCACTTATGTGAGCTAATTATTTCAAATAATTAAATTAAATTATAAATTGTATGAGTTATATTTGTATCTTGACACACATCGTGTTTTTTGTGTGTGAAATTCCGGGGTTTTCATTCAGTAATTAAAGTATGATCTATCATCAATGACTATCCTGAAATGATTAATAGACCTTCACAACAATGGAAGGTCGGACTGTTTTTTAATAAGACTCTTGCGTCATCATCACACTACGGCTAGCCGGCGGCTTGTTTACGTTACCATGCGGTCGTGAGACGGGCGATGTACAGAGAAAAATGAGGGTAAAGTAGGTATACTGCGCCCTCTATTGGGAGTTTTATACTACGTATATGACTCATTCTGGAATTTTGTGTGCGTTTCAGATATTTCTCATTCATTTTCCTTGAACTAGAATGGCAAACCACTTGTGTAATTTACTTAAGTCACTAAATGAATTGACAGTAACAGTGTTGACATGTTCCACCATTTTGTGGTATAGCTCAACATGCTAACCTCAAACCAGATACCACATGGCATATAAAAACTGAATTTTATATTTTATTTTATATATTTATCATTGTTATTTTCAAAGTAAATTATTTCACTGATATATCTTATTAACCCAGTTGACAAATAATTAATTTACTTTTGGTGTATCCCAAATATTTTGTATAAATTAACGAATAAAGCACAATGACATGTCTTTTTTTTATTGTATTAACAACAGGCAAATACAACAGATAGAAATATAGTACAACAAACAATATAGATATTACTTTTTTGCAACAAGAGACATGACAAATGTGAAGAAATATGTTAAAGAATTAAAGAATAATGCAGAATATTAAATAAAGCACATGTTTTTATAAGTTTTAACTGCTTACTTATTATGAGAGTCTGTAATGATTTTCATGTACAGATCCAATTCTTGTTAAAAAAAACTGAAAATTTGGTTTACATTGAGTATATTTACATTTATGTTAAAAGATTCCAATAAATGATATGAGGTTTATACAAAAAGTTGAATTAAGGATTTTTTTCATTTAATGTAAAACACCAAAAATAATATGCAGCTTAAAGAAAAATCACCACAAACCTTTTGGACAATTAGAGAATTCTAAACACATTCCAAAATCGTGTGGTGAGAAATTGTGCTTACACACAATGACATGCTTCAGTGCCTTCCAGAATTTTCTGCCAGAGAAAGTGCAGTCAATTGTAGCAAGTCATAGATTGTTGTTCATTTTATTAATGGCGTAACAGACAGACACAACATTTATTTATTTTTTACATCAATTAAATTACATACAGTTGAAGTCAGAATTATTATCCCCCTTTGAATTTCTTTTTCGTTTTTAAATATTTCCCAAATGATGTTGAACAGAGCAAGGAAATTTTCAGAGTGTGTCTAATAATATTTTTTTCTTCTGGAGAAAGTCTTATTTGTTTTATTTCAGCTAGAATAAAAGCAGTTTTTAATTTTTTAAAAACCATTTTAAGGTCAAAATTATTAGCCCCTTTAAGCTTTATATTTTTTGATAGTCTACAGAACAAACCATCGTTATACAATAACTTGCCTAATTATCCTAACCTGCCTAGATAATCTAATTAACTTAGTTAAGCCTTTAAATGTCACTTTAAGCTGTATAGAAGTGTCTTGAAAAATATCTAGTGAAATATTATTTACTGTCATCATGGATAAAATAAATCAGTTATTAGAAATGAGTTATTAAAACCATTATGTTTAGAAATGTGTTGAAAAAATGTTCTCTCCATTAAACTAATAATTTTGTGCTAATAACTCTGACTACAAAGTAAATGTTTAATGCAAATACTTTTGAATTTAACTTAGTAAGCAAATAAATTTTAACTTAATTATTTTTGATAGGAAACTACAAGTGAGACAGTCAAAAATAGGTATATTGGGAGTCATTTCACCAAATACACATACACGCATTCTTTTTTAGACCTAACATGATATAATTTGTGTTATTCAAAACTGTTTAATTTTTTAAGAGATGCCAAATGTCTGTCATTTGTTCTCCAACATCATATTACTTGCTCAAAGAGGCACATAATGTTTTTCAATTATTGTGTTAGTCTTTTGTATGCCACGAGACCTCTGTTTTGGATGCATTATGCATGAGGCGTTACAATGAAATGTCAATAAATTGTAAGGTCCTGGACATCTCATTGTCTGACTTAATTGAATAAATGTTTACCCAGTTCAAACCGGTTCAAACGATCAATGGCATAAACGTGAGCAAAACCCTTGAGTTTAACCCTCATAGGAAATGTGGCGAACTTTGAATGTTCAAATCAATTCATTTTTATTTCTATAGCACTTTTACAATAGATTATATGTCAAAGCTGCTTTACATAGAAGTTCTAGTAAATTGAAATACTGTAAATTGAAATGCCAAACATGTAAAGCATAGGGTTATTTCTAATGAAGTATCTGGTGCAAAACAGGAGGAGTGTGTCCTACAGATGGTTTGTCAAGTTCACTCACCTGCATGGAGCACACTCATGCATCATGCTGTTATGTGGTGCACTGTGTGCTTTATTAAAAAGATATGTCTTTAATCTAGTTTTGAATTGAAAGAGTTTGTCTGAGCCTCTGGCATTATCAGGAAGGTTATTTCAGAGTTTAGGGGCCATAAATGAGAAGGCCCGACCTCCTTTAGGGGATTTTGCTATCCAGGGTACTACCAGAAGCCCTGAGTTTTGAGATCTTAAAGAACGGGTTTGAGTGTAGCAAGACAGAAGGTTGGTTAGATAAACAAAATGTCAAAATACACAGTTAATATGAATGAGGAAGGTAAGCTTTAACATCAAATATATTATGTATATCTTTCACCCACTTCTAGATGGAACAGAAACAACTCGGGGATAAATAGGGTCCTAGAAACGCATTCAAGCCTGTCCCCTTGTGCAGGAGCATATTGATAAAGCAGACGTAATGGTGTTATGCCACCACTGACCACCAGGTGGCGCGCCGTATCAGATGTATTTCTGGAATGTGACGAATTCACATGTGCTCCATGTTTCTGCATCTGGCGTGATACTGACAGACTGAGCCCCAGAAAGACATGTCTAGATACACTGCTGGACACAATGTCATATATTTCTGCTGCTCTCTGCTCTCCTTTGGTGAGTCGGCGACATACATATTCTCAATATTACTAAAACAACGCTGGCGTGTTAGCCAAACGAGAGCATCTCTGTTGATGACTGTAAACACACACCGATAACACGAAATTGTATCAATAATGTTATGAATAATGGTTTAATTTCATATCTCCAGTTTAATTAATTAAAATAGAACAAATATGACGTACTCCTCAAGCCTTTTGTTATTTTGCAAATGCTCACAGCTAAACCTTATTTTCCCCCTTACAGTGCCTTCTTGCAATGCTTTAAACGACGATAGCTGTGAAGTAAGGAAAACAACTCTTTGTATTTCTGCACACAATGCATAACATAATTCCATTTAGTTAGATTTATAATTATTGTGTGTATTTATATATTAGATTTGGGACAGTCCTCGTCTTAAATACGCCATAACGAGGTACTTTAGGAACTGTTGCCTTCTTTCCTTTGTCATAATCTTTAAATATATCTTGAGAAGCGCCCAGTGTTATTCATAAATAAAAACCAGAATAAAATGAGCTCCTAGCCTAATTAATATTTGTAGTCCAGTGTTATTTTATTATGTACAATCAAATCTTAAATGCTTTCTGGAGCATTTGTGCCAAGAATGATTCATTCCCACAAATGTAATCAACAATTTTAGTCAATTCTGGCCATTTTAAATGAATTTGCTTCCTCGTTTTAATTTAATTACAGATAGGGAACAGCAAACTTTTAAAGGGCACCTTTTACTTCTTTTTCAAGATTTAAGATAAGTCTTTTGTGTCTCCAGAGTTTGTCTGTAAAGTTTCAGGTCAAAACGCCCATCAGATTATTTATGATAGCTTTCAGAATATTAGAATTTTCTGCTCTGAACACAATGTAGCTAGTTCTCCCTGCCCACCGCTCCCATGGTGAGAAATACTCCAGTAAGAGCTTTCCCAGTAGTTATTTGATGTATTTGTTGTGGAGTTAATTCAAGCCTTTCTGCAGCTATGGGTCACACACAATGTCGTTACAACGTTCACATTCGCACACACACAGCGTGCGTGTTTAACTATGCACTGTTTTTGCACAGCAAACGTGACAGGATACACTTTAATATCCACTGCTGTATGGATGTCCATTATGTTAAAATACAAAATAAACCTGTGTGAATTGTGGAGTGGGCAAAATAAAAAAAATTTAAACTTTAATTGGTAGAACTGTCCAAGATATGAACAAATACAAGTGATGCATCAAAGTTTTATTTAAAAAAAAAACTTGAATGGTCATAAAAATCTTTATAATCATTAAAATTCATTCATTCATTCATTTTCTTTTCGGCCTAGTCCCTTTATTAATCTGGGGTCGCCACAGCGGAATGAACCGCCAACTTATCCAGCGTATGTTTTATGCAGCGGATGCACTTCTAGCTGCAACCCATCTCTGTGAAAAACACCCATACACACTTGCATTCACAAACATACACTACGGACAATTTAGCCTACCCAATTCACCTGTACCGCATGTCTTAAGACTGTGGGGGAAACCGGAGCACCCGGAGGAAACCCACGCGAACACAGGGAGAACAAGCAAACTCCACACAGAAACGCCAACTGACCCAGCCGAGGTTTGAACCAGCGACCTTCTTGCTGTGAGGCGACAGCACTACCTACTGCGCCACTGTGTCGCCATAAACATTCAAGTAATTAATAAAAATAATAGGTTTAAAAATCTTCAATGATATTAATGATATGACCTAGTTCCGGAAAACTTACTACTTTCCTGTTTATCTGTTTGACTTTACAGTGGGTTTCTTTTGATCACCCCATTTCGTTCTAAAGAATATCTTGATGGAGAACGCGTCAAGTATAAAAGCCTCGTCTGTTTCGTGAGGTGCGTGATGCAGCGTAAGGCGAAAGTATAAATCAACCTTGGTTCAAATCAACCTTGGTGCATCTAACCTATCTTTTAGTCCTGTTCAATCCTGTTCAATTTGAATACATTTATTTTACCACTCATTTAGTGATTTTGCAGTTTCTCTTTATGTGTTTGTGTGCTTTTGATATTTTGATATAGGTCTTAAGTTTAATACTTAATGGTCTTAAAAAGGTCTTAAAAAGTCTTAAATGTGAAATTATGATATCTGCAAAAACCCTGTAAAATAAAGACGGTAAAATCGCTGTAATTCATTCAAACATGCACTGTTTTAAAAACGGTTTAAACTTGTAAAACTCATTCTTGATCACATTTGATGATGATTGATGATCACAGAGAGCTGAACAGATCTTTGAATCCCAGTTGCTTTCCACACGTCCTGTCGTGTTCATATGATTATAAGCGTTACTACAAAGCCATGTTATTATGCGGCTGTCAATCAATTCGGTGGGCGGGAAAACCACACTGCGCCACATTGCGGTCGGCCTCAAAATGGCAGGGATTTGGGTCCTATTTTAACATCAGGCAATTTAAAAAAGAGACTTATTGTGTTTCTATCACTCCAATAGGACTGTGGACACACTATACCTACACACAGTTCTGTCTAAGCAGCTTCCAAACAATGATAGGTGCCCTTTAAAACATTTAGTAAAACGCAAATGGATTATTATAACGTGAATACATTTTTTTTGTAAAATGAGGAAATTAATAATATTAGATAATGGGAATGAATGTCAATTTGTGGCCGTATTATATACCTATTTCCCTCCTCATTTGCAGTATATATAATAGGGTCATAATGGGGTTTCATACCTTTTTACATCCTCAGTCAGTACGAGCAGATTCTGAAGTTAGAAATTGGAGCAAGTTCACCTAAATTTTGCATGTGTGATTCTTAAACAATTGCTATAAAAAACTTCTACATTTTCACTTGTAGTAAGGCCTTATGGGTGAAAATTACAGATGCAGTGGTAAATAAAGGGCTGTTCACACCAAAAACATCAACTACAAAGATATAAATGTACTTCTAAAAATATTCAGAAAATAATTCATAATAAAAATAATTATAGTATACAAATATACTGATAATGAAATTAAGAAAAAATATTTCTGGAATCAGTTTAATAAGGTCTTTCCCTCAGGTGTACAATTCACTGCCAATAATTCAAGCTGAGAGCAATGATTTAAAATGATAGACAACCAAACTGCAATAGATCATTATTGTTTATTGTTGTCTATGCTAATACAGACTCTTTAATAAATATTGTTCCTGGTGTGAATGAGCCTTTAAATGAAATGCTTATCAGTAAGGTATGTGTAGGTGTTATTATGAGGATTCCTGAGCTTCACTTCTTGGCTCAAACTCAAGGCCACCTTGTCCAGCAGAGCAGAGCAAACTCATATATTATAGCCACAGCTTTGGCAGACGTCTGATTTAGAGCCCATATTAAACGCACCCGCATTTAATGCACTTAAGTCATCTTGTATATAGCTGACAATAATTCACGTTGAACATGTTAAAAGGAAATTCGCATTAACTGTTTAACCTTTAAATGCTTATTCTGTCCTCTCTGATAAACAAGGACACTGTCCACTTTCTATTTTAGGCAGATGACATTATTAACCTTTTTTCTTTTCCAAAAAGCGAGTGCTAAGTGTCATTTTAAAACAAACTGTACATATTTAATGGCTCATTTGCATAAAAGTTTACAGTAACCACTTTATTTTATCACTCTCGCAGAAACCTCCAAGAAGTGGCACAGAAACGTATGGCCGATATGTTGGTGAGTTGCACATGTAAAATAAGTGTAATTAGGCAAAATTACAACTGGGGATGCGACATGAGTTTAAAAATAAATCGCAATATGTTCTGGACATGCATTGCAGTAACAAAATTAATGACAATATTATGTCTTTAGAGAAAACTATTATTTGCATATATATTTCATTATTATCAGGGTTTGCCACAGTGGAATGAACCGCTAACTATTCCAGCAAAATGTTTTACGCGGTGGATGCCTTTCCAGCCGCAACCTAGTACTGGGAAACACCCTTACACTCGAATTCATATACAAACTCATACAGTACGGCCAATTTAGTTTATTCAGTTCACCTATATCACATGTCTTTGGACTGTGGGGGAAACCGAAGCACCCAGAGGAAACCCACACCAACCGGGGGAGAACTCCACACAGAAATGCCAACTGACCCTGCCGAGGCTCGAACCAAAACCTTCTTGCTGTGAGGCGACAGCGCTATCCACTGCGCCACCACGAAGTCCATTTCTTAAATATATGATATAATAAATATTTATTTTGGTCTGGTCACAAAAAGGAGTGACTTCGAACACTTGACTGATGTTTTGAAGTGAACCTATGTAAAAGTGTGCCAGTGAATCTGTAAAAAGGCTTATAAATGCAAAACTGTATGGCACAACTGTGATAATAGTAATAAAAAAATATCATTGCACAGACTGATTGTAGGTTATATTGTCATTATTGCAGTAATTGCTACTTAAGTAACTATTTACAACTATGGTGAGATGCCTTTATATGCGTTTAGAGCAGGGGTGTCAAACTCAGCCCTACACAGTTTAGCTCCAACCCTGCTTCAACACACGTACCTGTAGGTTTCAAACAAGTCTGAAGGACTCAGTCAGTTTGATCAGGTGTGTTTAATTAGGGTTGAAACTAAACTGTGCAGAGCTGCAGCCCTCCAGGAACTGAGTTTGACACCTGTGGTTTAGAGAAAGTCTTACAAAATGTCCAGTTTGAATGTATTTGAGCTAGGGATGTCCCGATCAGGTTTTTTTTTTTTAAGATTTATTTTTGGACTTTTTGCCTTTATTAGATAGGACAGTATTGTGACAGGAAGTGAAGTTGCAGAGAGAAAGGTGGTAGGGTAGGGAAATGTCCTTGAGCCGGGATTCAAACTCGGGACGCCCTGATGTGCTACTGCACCATATGTCGGCGCGCTAACTACTAGGCTATTGCGGCAACCCGATCAGGACTTTTTGCCCCAGAGTCCAAGTCATTTGATTTTGGGTGTCTACTGATGCCGAAATCTGATTACTTCTATAATACTTAAAAAAAACAATAAATAAGAGAGAAGAAACAGATCCAGGATGTTCCTTATTTTTATTTTATTCACCTTATTTTAACATTTAACAACTCTGTTAACAAACAGAGCACTTCTGTCAGGTAGCTTGAACAATCAAGTAATAAATAGCAAAAAAATATTCACTTTTGGAAATCAAATATAAAAAAATAGCACCTCAACTTAAAAAAAAAAAATATATACACATACATATATGGTCCTGATCGGGACGTAACGTCTGATTCTGATCGAGTCTGAAAACTGCGTGATCGGGCCCAATTTTTGATCATGTGATCGGATCTGGACATCCCTAATTTGAGCTAACTTAAAATTTTACTTATGATAGAGAATATATAATCATTAATTTTCTTTTTCCTCTTTGTCTATATGGAAGATCTGCGGGATGTGGTATTTGTGATACAGAGTCAGAGAAACTCATATCACACCCAGAGGGCGGAACGAAGAAGAAAAGAAATTCTGGCCCAGGCTCAGACTGTAAACCAGGTACTTTTACAACCTGTTTCATGTTGTTTATGCCAAACTATTACCCTACCTTACCATCTAAATGTTGCAGTAAAAAACACATCAGACCAGGCACACCTTTTTATTTTCTTTTTCTTCAACTCAGCAGGATTCACAATTACAAATACAGATGCATAAAAAAAGGAATAATTATAAAATGATTGATAACATGTATATGCACCCTAAACAAAATACAGTAACACACACAATGTGCACAATATCACAGGTGTAAAAAATTATTATAATACAATTTATAGACTTTTTTTATTGATTTGTAACCTTTTTGTAGCAAAATATAACCTTAGATTTTTGTTTTTAGCTTTGTGGAGTGGCGCTGTTGTGCTGTTCTTTAGCTGTAGCACATTTTATATCTTCAGATATTCTCTTCTGCAGATCTTTGTGTTATTGAGTGTTATTTTGAGTTTCTGTTACATTTTTATCAAGTGTACCAGTCTGGTCATTCTCATCTGACCTATAGCAGGATCATTCTTTGTCTGTAATTCATATAGTTGTGAGTAAAAATTCTCAGGAGATGAACATAAAAAACCAACAACTATGTCTTATGAAAAAGAAGTTTATTCAAATGCCCTATTATTTCTTTTAAACAAAAAAATTAAGTACTTCCAGTCTGCTTTTTAAGGACTTGAAATGTAAGTAAATGTACAGTAAGTGTACTTGACAGACAAGCTGACCGACAAGCCTTAGTATATTAGGCCATGTTGACTGATATATACTGAACTTAAAAAGATTAATTGTGTATTCAAAGCACTCGTAGTTGTGTTTACTCTTTTGATTGAGTGACCTATTAAATATTTTTCAAATAATATTACGCTGTCAAAGACGAGGCTTAAGGTTAGTCTGAGACTAAACAGCATATCTGTCTCTACTGAAAATAACTCACAGTGATGGATATTCAAATATGTCAGTGGCTCAGTGCCATTATTTTGTCTCAAGACGCACAAGAGTGGGTAATATGTTTCTCAAATGTTTTTTAAAGCTGTTTTAATACCTTCATTTTACTACACTTTACTACATTCCTTCATGTTGTCCCAACACAAATCGATTAAGTTAACTTAATAGCTTTTACAATAGCTTAATAGCTTTTACAAATTTAAGTGGATTGAACATTAAGCTGTCCCCCAAAAAACATCAAGAACTGATTTTAAACAAGTAGTTTGACCAAGCAGCAAAAATAATTGTGTAAGGCCTACCTTAGAGAAAAATAAAACAAACTAAAAAAATCTAAGTATACTTTCAGTGTAACACATTAGAAAACTGCTAATATACTCATAAGTTCAATTGAAAAACTCAATTGTGGACTACTTGTGCACTTCAAGTATTCTAACGTTACACTTAAAAGTATACATACTTTAAAGGGGGCCAATTTAGTCCCAGGATGTAGTAGTAAAGTGACAGGTTTACTAATAGTACATAGATTTTAGTATACCTACTAGATGAAGTATACTTAAATATATACTTATATATATTATTCATTCATTCATTCATTTTCTATTTAGCTTAGTCCCTTTACTAATCAGGGGTCGCCACAGCGGAATAAAGCCCCAACTTATCCAGCGTATGTTTCACGCAGCGGATGCCCTTCCAGCTGCAACCCAACACTGGGAAACAGACACACACACTCAATCACACACATACACTACGGCCAATTTAGCTTATTCAATTTACCCCTCCCCGCTTGTCTTTGGACTGTGGGGGAAACCAGAGCACCCGGAGGAAACCCACACGAAGATGGGGAGAACATGCAAACTCCACACAAAAATGCCTACTGGCTCAACCCAGGCTCAAACCAGCGACTTTCTTGCTGTGAGGCAATTGTGCTACCCACTACGCCACTGTGACACCTATTACTAAGTATATTATATTTACTTATTATTACTTATTAATATTACTTATTATTATTATTATTATTGTTATTACTTAGTACTTATTACAAGAAGTATACTTCTTGTTCATAAAGGGTACCATATTGTTATCATGCCAAGTCACTTAAAGTACTCTCTTCCACATTTTTAGATAACTGAAAATTAGTTTGAATTTTATTTCCTTGATTTATAATCAAATAAATTGTAGATTCTTAGTGAGTTGTGGGCACCTCAGTCAAAATTAAAAACGTATAGCCGTTATTTACATGATTAACCACAAGATGGCACTGTTGTCTTAGGAAAAAAACATGTCCATTTTAATAAGTTTATTTGAAACGTGCATTGGATTTCGACTTAGGTGTTGGTATTTGCGTTTGATTTTTGATTACATACCGTTAAAGGCAAGTGCATGCATGTCAGTGTTCATTTCAGTCTGTGTGACGCATACGTGTGGTGATAAATCTCTTGGGTTTCATCAGTTCAATCAGCAGTATCCAATTCTGCATTTTTTCGGCAGTGTGATCACTAAAACTGATGGGTGGAAACACACAGCATGTGTCTGTTATATGATTTATGTGCCGTTTGTTTCTATGTCTGCCAATACAAGCAGGATTGCGCATATGTTTGCATCTTCATGTGCCCAATCCTGAATTCCTGGTTTTAGAGACACATTTGCTGTACAGAATATACAGAATACACCTGTTAAATACATTCTAGTTATACAAAATGTGTGTGTGTGTGTGTGTGTGTGTGTGTGTGTGTATAGATAGATAGATAGATAGATAGATAGACAGACAGACAGACAGACAGACAGATAGATAGACAGGTAAAAAGAACTTTGGCAAGATCTTTAAGATGCTTCAAAAAACCTACCCGCAAAGCTACCTGAAAAGCCATGGGTTTTCATTTGATAAAGTTAAGTTAATTAATAAATAAAATGTATTTATGCAATATATTTGCAGGTATCCTCATTTTACAGTCTTTTTACACAAGTGCCTAAAACTTTGAACAGTACTGTAGCTTTGCAGGTAGGTTTTTTTTTAATAATCTTAGATAGGGCTGCACTATATTGGAAAAATTTGACATTGCAATATTTTCTTTGGTCACACTTTATTTTGATGGTCCATTTGTTGAATTTAGGTTACATTGCAACTAATTCTCATTAAATTATAAGTAGACTGTTAGATTAGGGTTAATTGATATGTACTTACAGTTTCTAATAGTCAGTTAAATGTCTGTTAAAGGAGCAGTATCAACAGATATTAAGCAGACAGTCCACTAATGCTCAAATGGACCATCAAAATACATTTTTTTTTCTCTGCGATTATATGTTGCGATATAAATACATTTTCCCCAGATGACTCAAATAGCTCTTTTTGGAAAGTCATTCATTTAGATTTATTGGGATGATTTTGAAGGGATTGAATTATAAATAATTTTTAATGTAAGTTGTTGTATACATATAATAAGCAAAATACAGTCATAAATAAATGCAATGGAGCAAATATTAAAGTGAAATAAACAGTGCTCTGTGGTTTTCAGAAACTGAATAATCAAATGTAAAATAACATGCCATAGGCTTCATCATATAAACTATTCAATAAAATGAATCTTTATTAATTTCCCAGTACAGGCCTTAAAATACTTTGCAGATGATAAATATTCACTCTATTATGATTAATCTCTGCAGTGTCTCCACAAATCTCATGTTTTTACCTGTTGTTTCTGGTCAAATATAATTCCAACTCAACATTGCATATCCTGTGATGTCACTATTGCTTACGCACACATTGCTATATCGATGCTCAAATGATATATTGTGCCCTAATCTTAGAGATGTTGCCAGAGTGTTTCTGGATTTAGTTTGTCTCGGTTTGTTCTGTTTCTTCATGTCATTCCAGACAGACTGGATAATGATCAGATCAGATCTCTGTGTGAAGCACTGGCTTTTGGCCGACTCCTCGTGCAGACGATTGTCTCACTTTATAATTACAATTAATGGCAAAAATAATGTTTGGAAATGTAAATTGATATTTCCAACCGACATACTTCATATGTTTTTTTTTTTGGTGAAAATACTAGTGGCTTAAGATTTTTGCATAGTACTGCATATATGAAGTATCACATTACAAGAAAACGTTACATTAATGAATATACTTTCTTGATCAGTTTCACATTAGTTAGTCAATAAATACAATATAATATATATGAAAACAATATAAGTTAATATTTATTAATATTTATAAGTTATGTCCTAAATGAAAAAATAAAAGGTTAATCAAGACAGTGGTTGAATGTTGTCTTGAATATAAAAATGTAAAACTTTATGCAAACCACATGAATGTATAGCTGTAATATTCAACTGAGAGGTGTAGTGCGTTTAAGTTTGAATTGAAACAGATGGATGGATGGATAGATGGCTATATATTGGCACAGGTGGGAGGCGTGCAGCCGAGTGCCTTAGTGTCACTCCAGTCACGATATACAGCCATACACAACAGTTTGACAGCATAATTGTGTAATTAAAAAAAAGAGTCTAAAAATCCTTTTGTAAGAGGAACTACTTCCTTCCACCATTCATTCACATCTGCAGCTGACATCAGAAGAGCAGAAACCGTTGCTACTTTACTTACGTCACTTTTGAGCTAGTATTTCAATGATTCTCTAGCGTAATGTCTAAAGTGATGACAAAATAGGTGATTTTGCTCACATTTTAAGATTATAAGGCTGAACAACATGAAATGCCATCAGGCTACAGAGATTTCCCAGTATTGCTTTGTTGCAATTGGGAGATCACAATAATTACCCCCAAAATATCCAAAGCAGCACAATCACCAGATTACTTTTGTGTTTGCGATAAGGAAAACGACTAAACACATGCGGGCATTACTATGGTATAAATACAGCACTAGAACATACAAAAGAGAGAGATCGACTTAGAAAGTCATTTACCTGTTTAATAATGATTTGATCAGCTGTAGTTGGAAATTACTCTGTTTTTATTCTCTAAGGGCTTATTATGCGGTCTCTGTCGTCATCTTGTGGCTCAACAACGTCAACCGTCTTTGCTCTGCTCAGGCACACTATTGACTGCTGACGTGCTGTCTCTCAGAATTTATAAATATTTTAAATATTTAAATATTACTATCCTTATGAATAAACTGCATAGTTTCAATCGAAACAACTACATTCTTGCCTAAAAAAGCCTCAAAAGTACATTGTGTTCTTCAACAGCAGCAATATTTGACAAACTGTAGTGTCCTCAGCTTGTCGCTGTATGTGGGTGGAGTAATACACAAGGGTGAAGGGTGAAGAGGCTGGACGAGTGCTGTTATTTGCAGAATATCGCATGGCTATCAGCCAGTCAGATTCAAGAACCAGACAGAACTGTTGCATAAAGATAGATAGATAGAAAGATAGAAACAGTTGAAGTCAAAAGTATTAGCCCCCCTGTTTATTTTTTTCCCCCTAATTTCTGTTTAACGGAGAGAAGATTTTCTCAACACATTTCTAAACATAATAGTTTTAATAACTCATTTCTAATAACTGATTTATTTTACCTTTGCCATAATGACAACACATAATATTTGACTAGATATTTTTCAAGACACTTCTATACAGCTTAAAGTGACATTTAAAGGCTTAACTAGGTTAATTAGGTTATATAGGCAGGTTAGGGTAAATAAGCAAGTTATTGTATAATGATAATTTGTTCTGTAGAAAAAAAAAAAAGTTGAAAAAAGTTAGCTTAAAGGGGCTAATAATTTTGACCTTAAAATGGTTCATAAGTTTAAAACTGCTTTTATTCTAGCTGAAATAAAACAAATAAGACTTTCTCCAGAAGAAAAAATATTATAAGACATACTGTGAAAATTTCCTTGCTCTGTTAAACATCATTTGGGGGGGAAAAAAAAGAGGGGCTAATAATTCTGACTTCAACTGTAGAGATATTTTATTATTTATAATGTATTTGGTCAAACATTACTGCCCAAAATGAGGTGCAATTAAGCAAGCATAGCAGAGAACGAACAGATGATTCACTTCTGTCTGTTTTGTAAATGCAGTAATTAGTCGATTTGTGTTTTTCCACAACAACTACCATTTGAAAATGACTCCAGGCATCTGTTTGTTTTCTAGCAAGACAATTGTGCAGGCTTTGCAAAAAGTGCATAAAAACACGAGCAAGTTGCTCAGCCCCTTAGGTGAAGATCTTTGAAACCTTTTATTTTCTCAGGTGAGGTTTTACCGGGCCTGACATTTTTTTCCCATCACGGCATCTGCTTCTAAGGCTCTTGCTTTTACTGTCTTCATTCTCTTGCTGATCTATATTTTATATTCAGATTTTTTTAAATTACCTTTCTCAGCTCTGCCATCTCTTTTTTAAAGTAGCCAGAAGCAGAAGTTTCCTTCAGTAAGTCATACCAGGTAATAAGGCTCTAGACAAGCTCTTTTCTTTAGCACACCTGTTTTATCAGTGCACACACTTCCCTATGAGTTTTGGCTGATTTTTGAGAGATGAGAGGCATATTTTTAGTAGTCAGGCTCATTAGAAGACCATTTTCACAGTAGGGGTGTTGGGAAGGATGGGAAGATTGGGGTTGTTGAGCTGAAGGTGCGAACGCTCCAGTCGGCATCTTGACCTCCTGGTGATGGACAGGACTTTGGCATGAAGGGAAGGTTTCCAGAGCATCAACACATGAGGCTTGCTCATTAACCACCATTTCGTGGGATGAAGAGAGCTGATGACTGGCCATGAACTGGCTCTTCTGGGGAGTTTTCATTGCATGGATTCGGATTTTCTTCCACCTCGCTGTTTTCATCCTCTCCAGATTCTGTCCTAATCATCATTCAGCCTCTCATTGTTGGCAGTATAACTGGCATTCAGGTTGGCCAGTCTCACAGCTTTTGTCACTCCTAGAAAAGTGCAGCTGTCTGGAAGTCTTTAAAAGTCAGCCCACCATGTTACTGTAACATTTGGGTATCGGTCATTAACCCCAATCTTCAGGAGGTAGATTCTTGGATTTTTTGAGTATTCAGTGTATAAATTTCCTCGCCATTTACTCACACTCAAGTGTTCTGAACTTTTATGAATTTCTTTTTTCTCTTGAAAACAAAACAAGACATTCTGAAGAATGTTGGAACAAAGCAGCCTTTGACATCCATTGTAGGAAAAAAAATACTATTAAAGTCAATGGCAGTTTTTCCCAAGACATTCTTCAAAATATTTTCCCTTGTGTTCCACAGAAAGAAAGAAACTCACTTGTGTTTTTGTTTGGCAAAAGTGAAGGCTGTGTAAATTAATATAATTACAAAGGTGAACTATCCACATTTTATATTAAAATACCTCTTTTGTATAATATGCAGAGAAAACTATTAGTAAGCCATCTGGATATAAAAGGTGGGAAAGTCCATTGACTTTTCATTTCATGCAAAATATCATTCTGAAAACAGAGTTGTAAACAGTTGGTAACACTTTATAATAACTACACACTATGAATCATTTATTAAGCATTAGCTAATAGTGAATTCATTATCTGTTAAGCATTAACTCTACGTTAACAGATGTTAGTAAGCAGTTTATAACTGCAGATACAAATGCTCTATTCTTGACTCATAAACACATATATAATGCGCTTAATAATTGTTTTCATACTTTGTTAATTATTATTTTTTCATTACTAAAAAGTATTGCATTATTTACTAACCAGGTTATTAAAAAAAGCTGCTGGTTTTAAAGATTATTCAGAGTGCATGAGTAAATTATTAATAAATTAACATTTATATATCTTATTATTCAGGCATATAGTAATAGGAACTTTGCATGTTAATAAATGCTTATTAACTCAACTTCATCCAGTTTTGTGACCTAATCTAGTGAGGACTGTATGCTTTATAAATCCCTTTTAAATGAAAATTAAAGGTTAGTTTATATTCTAAACGGGAAAAAGAAAATAAACAAATTTATTCAATTCTGTTCATTTAAAGATACACAAATGAAACTATCAAGTAAAATGATGTTATACAATACAATAGTAATGTTTAAACTTTACAGTATTTTTGCTTTTTAGATAAGATTGCAAAGATGTATTGTTCATTTGAAAGAGCTTGTAATTGTCATTTATAAGGGATATATAAAGCATAAATATTCCTTACTTTAGATTAGGTCACACAATTGAATGAAGTTAATAAAGCATTTGCTAACATACAAAGTAACTATTACTATATGCCTGAATAAAAATATATAAATGTTGATTTGAATAGTTTATTAATCATTTACTAACTCATTCTGAATGATCTTAAAAAAAACAACTACTTATGAATACAAATGATTTGTAAATAATGCAATACTTTTAGTTATGAAAAAATAATCAGTAATAAAGTATGAAAGTACAATTATTTATCACATTATAAATAAATGCTTATAAGTTACGAATTTGTATCTGCAGTTATAAACTGCTTACTAACGTTTATTAATGTACTGTTAATGCTTAACAAATAATGAATTCACTATTTGCTAATGCTTAATAGATGATTCACAGTGTGTAGTCATTATAAAGTGTTACCAGCAATGGTGGAGAGGGTACTGAAAAATTATACTGAAGTAAAAGTACCATTACTTGCCTAAAAATGTAGACAAGTAGAGTAAAATTATCTGTTGTAAATATTACTCAAAGTATGAGTAAAAAGTACTCAAGAATAGTGAGTATTACACTATACAAATCTGATGCATTTACATGTAATTTGTTGATGTTTTTAAACGTAACATTCTGTAGTGCATTTAGTTATTGCCGAGCAAGCACACAACGTCATAAGACGTTAATATTAGGTTGGATTTAGGTTGGGATCTCAGGTGACCAAAATTCAAGTCTAGCCAGTGTTTAAAGACTATATTTTGAGGTCCGATAATGGTGTCCAATGACATTGATTTTAGGTTGTTAGAAAGTGACCAAAATCCAATGTCAAGCCAAAATCTTAAACCAACATCATATTGACATCAAATGCTGTAACATCATTAGACGTTGATATTTGGTTGATTTTAGGTTTAACGTTGGACATTGACGTAGACCTGACATTGGGTTCTGGTGTCAACCCGATTTTGATTTCCAAACAAAATGCAACGTTGGGGTACAACGTCAATCTGACGTCACGTTGATGTCTTGTGCCTGCTGAGTGTTTAAGGCCATTTCGATCATCACAAAGTAAACATCATGCAAACAATGCGTGTAGATTTTGGACATCTTCTTGGACACTTAATGCTTCCAAACAGTTTGCTGCAATTATAAATCAATGTCTTGAGGTTGTTCATTATGAGGCGATTTACCTTCTATGTGTGATTTGATTGGACAGGAATCACAGGACTGATTTTTTTAAAATCCCCATAGACAAGAAAAAATAAAGTAGTGACTGCAGGTCAAAGGAAAGAGTGGAGTAAAAGTACCGATACAGCACTAAAAATGTACTCAAGGGAAAGTAAAAGTACTTTTTTTGAGAAAAACTACTCAATTACAGTGATTTGAGTATTTGTAATTTGTTACTTTACACCACTGCATATAAGTTGTATCCACATGCTTGATTTCTCATTCAATAATCTGTACATCCAGTATAATACCCTATACAGTAAAATGTGCAAAAAAAGTAAGTCATTTTACATGAGTTTTTCTTCGGTTTGTTAGCAAATGAGAGACATTCTTTTTGCAATTCCTGTGGTGCTGTTAGGAAAGAAAACACACACACTTCACAATTAACCTTTCATGCATATGTGATGAGAAATTGTATTCATAAAGGAAGCATTATCTCCTTTAAATCCTGGCTGTGCTATTATATTGTGGATTTACCGATTTAGTTATTAAGGGAGTTTACAACCTTGCCCATAAATTATGAAAAGTAGTCTGAAAAAAAGACGATTTGTTCAAATACTTTTAAAAATACGCCTTTAGTAGAACAAAGCTGATTTTAAAATAGAACTGTGAGTCATGTGGCTTGTTTTCATTTTCTTCTGTCAATCAGTCTGTAATAATTCCTTATCCACATTTACATGAACGCTGTCGTCTTGATCTTTCATCTGCTCAATTTTCCATCATATTCTGAATGACCTCAGATTTTCTGCTATCGCGTTCTCCATCTAAATAAGCCACTGTTTCAGCCTTCTAAGCACATTTTGTGCATACAAATACCCCTCAGCACTCGATAACTTCTACCTGTTTTCATTTCATTTTTGCATTTCTTGACCTTTTTCAGTAAAGGTCAGTTCTGAAGTTTTGAAGAGCCCCTAGTCATAATCCCAGTAGCACAGAACTATACCGTTTTCGTGCAATATTCATTAATAAAGTACAAGTTATTCATTCATTCATTTTATTTTTATGTTAGTCCCTTTTTTAATCAGGGGTCGCCACAACGGAATGAACCGCCAAATATCCAGCATATGTTTTATGCAGTCTGCAACCCTGCACCGGGAAACACCCACACACTCCTGCATTCACACCCACACATACACTACGGCCAATTTAGCTTATTCAATTTCCCTATAGTGCATGTCTTTGGACTGTGGAGGAAATCGGAGCACCCAGGGGAAACCCATGCCAACACTGGGAGAAAGTACAACTCTTAACCCTAAAATTAATTACTTTTGATGCAGAAATGTTCTAAATATTTAGCATTAAACATTTAATATTTAATAACTCAAGACTTATTAACATATATTAAATATGTAAATATAATTTCAGATTATACTGCATCAATCATGTGGACACTGCAGCTTAAATTAGGCTCTGCTTATGCAATGTCTTAAAATAGGATTAGCTCTGATGCATATCAAAACACAGAAATGCTTCAGTAACTGGCAGCTTTCAGTGTTAATTCTGTTAAGTACTGGGGACCTGCCTTCTTTAGTCTGTATCATCTGTCAGAATGAATAACGTTGTGCAGAACTCCATTAAATGGGTGGTGTTTGTTTGAAATGTTTTTTGTGCTGTATTGCAGAGTTCACCAGATGTTGTGCTCCTTCACAAGCTGTCAGACTATGATGGAAACTGGAGCATTCTTCCGGCACTGCCACGGTAAAAAAACACTCAAAACACAGAGAATACTCCACTTATTATGAATATTTATTCACAAGTTCGCCTTAATCACATTTTTTGCAGCTGTATGCTTGTTTTTTTGTCTTCAGCCTTGCCTCGCAGTACTGTCAAACATCTTTGTGGATTATGTTCCTGCAAGAAGAGACTATCGTGAACTTGCACAACCTTCTGCAGGTGCTGAGCAGATTCAGCCCAAGAAAGGTGAGCAGAAGGTTTTTGTCCTTCAGCATTTGTTACTGCAAAAGTGTCATTTCAGGACTCCATGCCTGGTTTACTTTGCCATTTTACAGCATCAATAGTTGTATGTAAAACTGACAGAGCATGTCATTGGTTGAGATGCAGAACATAAATCATGTCATTGAAACTAGAAGTGGGTCGTTGACAAATAGGCAGTGCATTTTCTTGTTGTAAAACAGAATTTTTTTGAAGAAAAAAATTGATATATTTAAGTAGTTTGGAATATTGAGAACATATAATTTATATTTAAGGATTTTTATATACACTACCTGACAAAAGTCTTGTTGCCTATCCAAGTTTTAGAAACAACAAATAATAACTTGACTTCTAGTTGATTGTTTGGTATCAAAAGTGGCTTATATGACAGGCAAAGGCCTATAGATTACACTTATTTTACCTAAATAAAATTTGATCATGCCTCAAATTTGAATTATTTAATTAGGACAGTAAGGTCTGATTTTGCTTAGACAAAAATCTTGTCACTTAACAGAAATAATGTACAGTATAGAATATAAAGTCATGGTGCAGTGGAAAAAGAAGGAATATTGTGTATGACTTCCATGAGCTTCAAATAACTCAAATAACGTATTGATAAAGTCATCTGGAATGGCAAAGAAAGCGTTCTTGCAGGACTCACGGAGATCATCAAGATTCTTTGGATTAATCTTCAATGCCTCCTCTTCCATTTTACTCCACACATGCTCAATAAAATTCATATCTGGTGACTGGGCTGATCAATCCTGGAGCACCTTGACCTTCTTTGCCTTCAGGAACTTTGATGTGGAGGCTGAAGTATAAGAAGGAACGCTATCCTGCTGAAGAATTTGCCCTCTTGTGTGGTTTAGTAACGCAATGCCAGATTTTTTTCAATATCGTGCAGCCCTAACAAAACTTAGGTGCACATCATGGGCTTCACAGGGGGCTTCAATGAGATGATCTTTAAGGGAACCTCTGTTTTCTGTGGAATTGCCAGATTTAAATTAGTAGGTCATACCAAAATAGACCAAGTTCCTTTGTTTATAGAAATATATGCAGGTCAAAATTAGACCTGGTGCCATTTTTTTTAAACAACAGTTTTATTTTAAACATTCCACACAAATTGACGACGGTTTAATTTTTCAGTTTAGCAAAAAATAAAACTAAATAAAATATAAAAACAAAAATACAAAAGGATAATAATGATTCAAAATAACTTAATACACTTTGACAGAAAAAAAGAAAAATAAATAAACAATGTCCATCAGTTCAAGAAAAGAGTCCCCGTCTAGATTCTCCATAAAGTCATAGAATATTTAGACCTGATGCATTAATTAATAATTTATGTTCGTTTTAATTAATAAGAGCTGTGGTTTATTTATTAAACTATGCTTGAGACTGTCAGACCAAATCACAGTTTTGAGATTTAGCAAAAATGATAAAGATAAAGAAACATTTAACCATTTACTGCATTTTCAATCATCTCAATACTAATTATAGGCAGCACGGTGGCGCAGTGGATAGCACGTTCGCCTCACAGCAAGAAGGTCGCTGGTTCGAGCCCTGGCTGGGTCAGTTGGCATTTCTGTGTGGAGTTTGCATGTTCTCCCTGTGTTGGTGTGGGTTTCCTCCGGGTGCTCCGGTAGCCCAGACAGTCCAAAAACATGTGGTATAGGTGAATTGGATAGGCTAGATTGTCCATATAGTTTTTGTGTGTAAATGGGAGTGTATGGGTGTTTCCCAGTGGTGGGTTGCAGCTGGAAGGGCATCCGCTGCGTAAAACTTATGCTGGATAAGTTGGCGGTTCATTCCGCTGTGGCGACCCCTGATTAATAAAGGGACTAAGCCGAAAAGAAAATGAATGAATGAATGACAATACTAATTATATTCATTTTAGTAATATGTGACAGTAAAAATTCAACGTCACGCCAATAACCCAAGTACAAATTTGAAGTAAGCAAGCACATTGTGTCCACTTTCCTTTCTGTGGACACACCACTCTTGAAATGCTCCGTCGTTTTAATTTCAGACTTTCCAATCATCAGCAGCTGCGAGGAAGCCCTCTGGGGTCTATCCACTCATAAATTGTTTCTTGATTGTGCGAAATGTCACCTGTACTGTTTTTTCCCTGTGGGGGCACACACACAATGATATCCTCTTGACACTAACTGCAACTGAACTGAAAACAAAGTACCGCATTCTGTCGGATAATGTTTTTTAGGCCATGCCGATTTAATCTTCAAATTGAAGCATCGTAGGTCCTACTGCTTTATTAAAGTGTTGGTTCACCTCGAAATTAATATTCAGTCATCGTTTACTCATCCTCATGCCCATCTATAAGCCTTTCAGTCATCTTTGGAACACAAATAAAGATTTTAATTAAATCTGAGAGATTTCTGGCCTTCTGCTGAACGTCTGTTCATTTAGATCTTCATGAAGAGATAAATAAAATACAAATCAATATGGAGGTAGTGGTTTAATATGAGTGAGACGTGATTCCTTTATAAGATGAACAGATTTAATTTAGGGAGTTTGATTGATATGAACTCTGGTGTGAAAGGCTTGGTTTAGTATGCCTCAACTCAATAAGGTTGAATGCTGCCATGTGCGAGCCAACAAGTGGAGCGGGACTACTGAAAAGATAGTTTTTACCTTGAAATGAATTCTGGTGTCGCTCAACTGGAAAAAAAATGCAGCACAGACCAGACACATCTAAACCAACTTAACTGTGACCCTCCCTACTCATGCATTCTTGTCTTTTTTTTGTTTCTGCCCTTTGCTGTTCAAAACAGGCTTTTTAAATGCTTCTCCTTACATCAGATCTTCTTCTTGTATGTTAAAGTTTATTTGCATTCTTGTGACGATGCAGTTGACTTTTTTTTGTTATTTTTTAAACACTTTATGGGTTTATAAATAGGCCTGGGCCAAAACGTTATGACAATAGCAATGTTATAATCTGTTGCTATCTAATTGTTACAATAAATGTCAAATATCAGTTTCATTCAAGTTTAAAGGAACCGGAACCAGTTAGGGCAGGGCAATATGACCTTTTCATACGCACTTAAAAAATCGATTCATTCATTCACTCATTTTTATCCGCTTTTCCGGGGCTGGGTCGTGGGGGCAGCAGTCTTATGAGAGAACCCCAGATTTCCCTCTACCAAGACACTTTCTGAGGTGTTTCAAGGCCAGCTTAGAGACATAGTCTCTCCAGCGTGTCCTGGGTCTTCCTTGAGGCCGCGTCCCTGTGGGACATGCCTGGAACACCTCCCTAGGTAGGCGTCCAGGAGGCATCTGAAACAGATGCCCGAGCCACCTCAGCTGACTTCTCTCGATGTGGAGGAGCAGCGGCTCTACTCCGAGCTCCTCCCGTGTGACAGAGCTCCTCACCCTATCCATAAGGGTGCGCCAAGCCACCCTGCGAAGGAAACTCATTTAGGCCGCATGTATCCGAGATCTTGTCCTATCTGTCATGACCCAAAACCCATGACCATAGGTGAGAGTAGGAACGTAGATTGACTGGTAAATCGAAGGCTTTGTCTTTCGGCTCCTTCTTTACCACAATGGACTGATACATCTTGTACCGCTGCACCAATCCGCCTGTCAATCTCATGTTCCATCCTTCCCTCACTCATGAACAAAACCTCAAGATACTTGAACTCCTCCACCTGGGGTAAGGACTTTCCTCCAACCTGGAGATGGCAAACAGTTTAAGGTTATAAATCTATATAATTAGCTTAAGCATACCATAATTATATAATTATAGGATATAAAATTGGTAAAGGTCATTTAAAGATCAAATTTAATAAGATCTATTTACTAGAAGACATTTATTGCATACAAGACTTATTATGATAATAATAATATCAAACCGTTTTATAAATTTGCCTTGAATGAAACAGCGGTTTGTTATTAACTGACAATTAATATTTAATTTAAACTAGAAAAGTAAAGTTCGTAGACAGACTTTATGGTGTCTTGAGAAAGCTTAGTCTGAAAGTTTGAAATAGTTTTAAAGTTCAAACAATTAAAGTAGTTTTTAAGAAGTTTGAAACAGTTGGCATAGACAGATAACTACATATATGTCAGTATGTTCCTAGTATAGATTGGCATGTTTCTTTCTAGATGGTAAGGGGCTTCTGAGTGGTTGCTAAGACATTGCTAGGTGGTTGCTAAGGTGTTCTCGGTGGTTACTAAGGTGTTGCTAGGTGGTTGCTAAGGTGTTCTAGGTCATTGCTAAAGTGTCGTTAAGTGGTTGCTAGGGTATTCTGAGTGGTGGTTTGGTGGTTGCTAAGGCGTTGGTAGGTAGTTGCTAAGGTGTTGCTAGGCGGTTGTTAGGGTGATTTGACTGGTTGTTAGGCAGTTGCTAAGGTGTTTCTAGGTGGTTGATGAGATGTTGCTAGGCAGTTGCTAAGGTGTTCTGAGTAGTTGCTAGGCTGTTTTTAACATAAATTAGCATGATTCTAGTATGATTTAGCATGTTGCCAGCATGTTGCTAGCATAAATTAGCATGTTGTTAGCATGATTCTAATAAGAATTAACATATTGCATGTTTCTAGTATTAACTAGCATGTTATTAGCATGAATTTAGTATGAATTAGCATGTCGTAAGTATGTTTCTAGTATGGATCAGTTTGTTGCTAGTATGGATTGGTATGTTGTTAGTATGTCCAATGTAAAGTCAATGGCGTTTTTTTACAACGGAAGTCTACGGGACAGTTGCTAGGGTGCTGTAAGTGGTTGCTAGGGTGTGGCTAGTATGTTGAAAGGTCATCAGTGATTGTCAGATTAGTAGTCTTGAGTTAAATGAGCCCAACCATAAGTCTGTATGACTTAAGTCTGTGGTGTAAGTCTGGTGCAGAGTTATAAGGTCAGAAAGTTTGGTCCAATGTTAAGTCAAGGGGACTTTCCAAATTTTCCGGGTCAGTTTTGGGAAAACCGTAAGTCGGCTCAGTTGGAAAAGATATAGCAACTTAATTCAGTATAGTTTGAAGGTCTGCAGTTAGTTTGAACAGTCTAGGAGGTGATGCATTCATAAAATAGTCTAAGAAGAAGAAGACAGAAGAAGAATAAGTTTATGTAGTAAACTTTCTCAAGCCACCATAGTTATTTTTTATTGTAAATATAAATTTCGTAACAACATTCATCCATCCATTTTCTTCTGCTTGTTTGGAGCCGGTCCGTGGGTGCAATTAAAATCCATTTTCTCTTTATGTCTGCGTCATCAATATAATAAAATTCCTTCCTACATATATCTACCAGTCCAGGAACAATACCATGGTGCAATTACTGGTACTACAGTAAATCAGTAAAATAGCCTTCTAACTGGATGGTTCATGGCATTGTGTTTCTCCTGTTTGTAGTGCTGCTGAGAAAGTCAGCTCTGTTTCAGCTGGCTTTGAACTAAATCACCAAGACTTTTGTGCCCCTCACTAAATTCAAGTGCTTCTGCTTGTAGCTGCCCGGTCGCTTGTTTGATTTGAGAACTATCTGTCGGCATGAAAACAAACCTAAACTCATGCTGTGCTGCTGTTGGGTACAATTTACGCACACAGCCTAACACTCTGTGTGGTCCAAACAAGCAGCACCATTTACAGTGTTTCCACTTTGAAGCATAAACTTCATATAGAACGTTTATTCAACAGTGTTATCTTTTTATTGAGGGAAAATTACATCACAGTTATTATTGTGTTTATCCTCCAGTCCTTTACTCAAAATAAGAAAAATATATTTAGAGTCAGTTTCCAGGTTACATGCAGATTATAGTCATTGTTTATGGTAGTGTAACCTCCTTAAATTGCTAATATAATTAGTTTGGTTATTAATCAATTTTTCTTTAATTTGTGATTCTATAAAAAAGCTATTGTATTTGGGTACAATGATTTGCCACTATTAGATGGAGACTAAGGCCCCGTTTACACTGTCAGGTCTTGTTGTCCAATTCCAATTTGTTGCCTATATTTGTTGTCATTATTTGTTTCACCTTTGCAGGGATGGGTTTTGATGTTGTAACAAATGATTTGATTACTTTTTCGCACTAATTGAAATGCATCACATGACCATTCGTTTACTATGCTAGTCGGAGGCTGGCCCGACTCCATCTAAAACTATAGAAATTAAGCCCGAACCCATAGATCTTCAGCTCTAGCCTTGAGTCCCACAGGAACGGTGTCCGCTGTGGCGTATTGTTGAGTACCTGGCTGTATATCTTATCAGCGAAAAGAAAGTGACACAAATTAATAATTTTACTGCTTTCTGAGTGACCCAAAGGTCCGTTCTGATTGGATAGTGAAAAATTTAATCAGACATCATTTTCAGCTAAGGGAAATGGTTAGCTGACGTTATCTTTCCCAAACACACATTTTAGATGCCATTTATCAAACTCAAGTTAATGAACTGATTCTTTTGCTATATTAGACTTGTCACGATACTGAATTTTGGCACCAATCATCAATTTCTCACTAAAATTTGAGTGAGTTTTAAAATTCCAAGTTCTTAAACGTTTAAACCGTGTTTGCACTTGGTGAAAAGTGGTGAACTGATGACCTTCATGGCTAATTACAGTCATTTCTGTTGAGCACGTGAACACAATGGCAAATCGGTGACGTTTAAGAACGTGAAATTTACATTTTTAAAACATCAGTACCGATTAGTACTGAAATTCAGTATCATGATAACACTATTACAGACAACACGAGGGTGTGCTCCAAACATTTTACACAGGACTGCATGGTTTTATCGCTCACCGGGTTACATAGGCTGAAGCAGGGAAGCGTGGCGTTTATCCGATGCCATGGACTGAAGCCTAGGAGGACACTTAAGCATTATTACTCTTAAAGAGATTATGATTTTGTTTGATGCCTTATATGCTTTTAATTGTTTAAATTAAACTTAGCTGAAGGGTATTAAAGTGATGTTTACACCATATCTGCATTTTGAAATCGCAGCAACAGCTGGAGGTTTGTAGTCCACGGCATGTTGTTGCAATGTTTACAGTGCTGGTCCTCTACTTCTGGGTTTCTTCTCACCGCAGCCTCACTTTCGTTTCTAAAATTGCGGCCGCATGAAATAAGCATATGGGCACAGCGTTCCATTCGCAAGGCCTTATCCCTAGGCCTTGATTCTTGGAGGGTCCCTCTGAAGGAATTGAAGCATATAGGGATGAGCCCTTCTGATTTAAGTGATGTGTGTGACACCAAACAACGTCCCTGCTCAGACTTTCCATGCTCACAACTTTACCTAAAAATGTTTGTATAGTATAGTCTATAGGTAGTATAGTATAGTCTGTAGGCTACTACTGTAACATTTATATGAATTCTAAATAAAATAATTATAAAATAAATTGTATTAAATAAGCAAGTAGGAAAGGCACAGCCTGCACAATGAACTCATCATTCTGAGTGTGTGTTTTTAAGTGTCAAATAGCAGACAAAAAGTGAGACAAAGGCACATCTTCTTGATCATCTCATTAAGATGACTCAAACTTGCACACAAAAAAATAGCTTTTTTGACCCCTACACCCTTCATTCCTTTGACTTTGTCACTCTGGAGGGTAAACTCTTCAAATGAATTGGGTCATAGAGATGAGCCCTTCAAAATGGAATGCACTGATAATCAAATATCAAGGTTGCTGAATTACTCTGTAAATGAGGAAGGAAAGGTCAATGCGTTTGATTAGTGGCTTTCTGTTACAAGAACTCTGATTGTTTTTTTGTTTGCTGATTCTACTTGAGTGTCTACTGTCTGTATTGAGAGCCAGACCCTTGATCTATGACTCTAAAGTCATTGTGATTGAAGTATTTCACTGCTTTTTACAGCTAAGCTGAAGTTTCATACAAACACACTACAGAAAGGAACACAAAAGGTCTTTACGCTGACAGACTATTGAGACTTCATTCATTTATTTATTTGAGCTTTTATCCTCTTTTTGATTTCTTGAAACATTGAACTCAAATCCCAAAACTTAAAAAGAACAATGTATTTGGTTGTTTATGGATGTTGAGTGTGAACTGAGACTTTCTCAAGATATGTGAAGTTGTTCAGAATATATTTCTTTTCTTGTGTTGTAAAAAAAAAACATGCCAGCTATTAATTCAGTTACGATAAGTGGCCCTACCAGTCTACAAAGTCTAAAATGAGGGTAGAAATGAGTTTAGTAAAATGAGTTTTGAGTCTAAAACGTATTAAATGGATAGTTTACCAAAAACAGAAGTCTTGTCGTCGATCCCAGTTGTAAAAGCAACAAATTATGACTTCTAGTTGATCATTTGTAAAAGTGGCAGAAGGTAGATTTTCCAATGAATCATCTATTGAACAGCATCCCAATCATCACAAATACTGCAGAAGACCTATTGGAACCCGCATGGACCCAAGATTCTCATAGAATTCAGTCAAGTTTGGTGAATGAAAAATCATGGTTTAGGGTTACATTCAGTATGGGGGCGTGCGAGAGATCTGCAGAGTGGACGGCAACATCCACAGCCTGAGGTATCAAGACATTTGTGCTGCCCATTACATTACAAACCACAGGAGAGGGCAAATTCTTCAGCAGGATAGCGCTCCTTCTCATACTGCAGTCTCCACCTCAAAGTTCCTGAAAGCAAACAAGGTCAAGGTGCTCTAGGATTGGCCAGCCCAGTTACCAGACAAGAACATTATTGAATATGTGTGGAGTAAGATGGCGGATTCATCCAACAAATCTTAATGAACTCTGGGAGTCCTGCAAGATCTTTTTCTTTGTCATTCCAGATGACTTTATTAAGTGATTCGAGTCATTGTAGAGATGTATGAATGCAGTCCTCCAAGCTCATGGGACTCAAAAACAATATTATTTCTTTCTCCACTGCACCATGACTTAATATTCTAAACTGTACATTATTTCTGTTACGTGACAAGACTTTTGCCTAAGCAAAGTCAGACCTTGCTGTCCTAATTAAATAATTAAAAATCAAGGCATGATCATATTTTATTTTGGTAAAATAAGCGTAATCTAGAGGCCTTTGCCTTTCTGATATGTGGCTTTTATAAGCCACTTCTGATACCAAATGATCAACTAGAAGTCAAGTTTTTATTTGTTGTTCCTAAAACTTGGATAGGCGACAAGACTTTTGTCAGGTATTGTATATACATATGTCAATAATTAAATGTGTTCAGAGCTATACACAGAATTCTTATTCTGTTGTATGTTATTGCAATAGTATGCTACCTGATTTACGCTGATTTATGTTTACATTGGAAATGATAAAATAGATTTTTAGCATTTTTATCTTGTTTAGCTTATGCTCTGATTTGCCCTTGTTTAGTAAGTGTTTTGCATCATATAATTAGTTGTTACAGTAGCCAGAGTATAAAAGTAAAATAATGTAAAAAACATATATACATATACATACACATTCATATCCGTATACACACCCACTTTATTAGGTACACATTACTAGCACGGGTTGGACCCCCTTTTGCCTTCAAAACTGCTTTAATCCTTCATGGCATAGATTCAACAAGTTACTAGATATATTCCTCGGAGATTTTGGTCCATATTGACAGGATAGCATCAAGCAGTGGCTACAGATTTGTTGACTGCACATCCATAATGCGAATCTCCCGTTCTACCACATCCCAGTTGCTGCCATGTGATTGGCTGATTAGAAATTAGTGTTAATGAGCAGTTGGACAGGTGTACCTAATAAAGTGGCCAGTGAGTGCATTTTTGTTTTTTATTTGTACATTGAAAGTTTTAGGTCTTTTCAGTTTTAGAAGTTCATGTGAAGAGAGTAAGTGATGATAAAAGTTTAACTTTAGAGTGAACTAGCTTTTTAACTTAACATTCCCCGGAGAAACAGAAGATATGTCAACACAGTACATAAAACCATCTCCTGCTGACTTGAGGTAATGAAAGAGCAGCCTGAAACAAGACTTGGCAGATTAATCCAAAGCCTCATGTGTCTTTTCTCTGTAGGAGTGGTTTCTGGGCAGATCCCTCCATGATGATGAACCAACAATCATCCACCACTATGCTTTCTCAGAAGACCCCTACAGCTTCGCTTACCCTGACTTCATGGCTGGCTGGGCCATCAGCTGCCCCTTGGCTAAGCGGTCAGATTTCACCTCTGTGTTTCTTACGTGCTTCAACTGCAAATGTACTCTTTTAATACAGAATCCATTTGGTTTGGTGTCTCAGAACTGCAGAACGTGTGAATTATGAGCCTCCCAAATCGGATTTCACGATTGACCTTCAACATGAGGTGAGAAGGATCACAAAATGTGTAAATGGACATCATGGACAGTTGATGTCGGAATTAATTATTAGCAATCCTGTATATTTTTCCCCCAATTTCTGTTTAACGGAGATATTTTTTCCAACACATTTCTAAACATAATAGTTTTAATAACTCATTTCTAATAACTGAATTCTTTTATCTTTGTCATGATGACAGTACATAATTTTTTACTAGATATTTTTCAAGATACCAGAATTCAGCTTAAAGTGCAATTTAAAGGCTTAATGAGGTTAGGGTAATTATGCAAATCATTGTATAATAAATATTGCTTAACTCTTATGTACTGTTGAGGATATTTTTATCCTCTCTGGTGATTTTAAGTCTTAATTTGGCCATTGACTTTTTCTGTTGCAGCTAGCAGAATAATTTGACACATTTTTTGAGAAAATTGCTTAAATTTTTTTTACAAAAACGCAACGATACACTCTGGGCAAATTGACTACCCTTTTGTTATGTTGAGGATGAAAACGTCCACTGAATAAACTGCTGTAAAATTGCATCAGATTAATATCTTTTTTTTTTTTTTTTGTGTAAATCTAATAATCAACCTCAGTCCTGATCAAAACTACTAAATTGCTTAGAAAATTACAGGATTTTAACTCTTTTATGGCCAAATTCATAATAATGTAACTTATGAATTACATTAATAAGTATTGGACAGGTGTACATTATAATATAGTGAATAACATTAATAAGGGGGGGGGGGGGGACTAATGTTATTGACCTGCTTTTATTCTAGCTGAAATAAAAAAAATAAGACTTTCTCCAGAAGAAAAAAATATTAAAGGAAATACTGAGAAAAATCCTTGCTCTGTCAAACGTCATTTGAGAAATATTTGAATAAGAATTAAACAGGAGAGCTAACAGGAGGGCTAATAATTTTGACTTCATCTGTATGTCAGTTGTATTTTATTATTATTAATAATTTTCTTTGTTTATTGAACATTTATTATTTTGCATCGGAAGCACTTACTTGTTTGTAATAAATATGAATAACTTGCAGTGGAAGTTGCTTTAATGCATCAGCTATAAATCTTTCTGAAAGCTTCTTAACAAAAGACATTATTTTCCAGAATGACCCAGACGCAGATAATAGACTTTATGTCCCCCCTTCTCTTCACATCTCTCATCTCAGCTTGTATAATGCACTTTCTCTACACTCCCTTTGGTGTCTCGCCGCAAATCAAGGTGTCTGGCATCTTTTGTTGAAATGATCTGCCGTCTGCCTAGATGCGGAAATAAATGTGTGTATATTAATTCTCCCTGATATTTTTATGGCAGAACTGTCATCATTAAAGGGTTTGGAATTGTGTGACACTGAAAGACGCTCTCTCCCTCTTTTTTTTCCCTCTCCATCACTTTTCTCCCATCGCTGATAAAAATGAGACTGTATGTTCCAGAGGGAACTCTCAGTGCTACTTTTGTGATCTCTATTGATGCAGTTCTCAAGGAGTCTGTTCAAAACTCTCTCTGGTCTTACTTGACTGGCGTCTGCGCACCCCAAAATTAATATTTTTTAAGCCTGTATGACTTCTTATTTTCTGTAGACCACAAAATGAGTGGTTTATCAGAATGTTCAAGCTCCTTATTTTATAAAATGGTGGTATATAATGGATTTTAAACACTTCGACTGGTTGAGAGGCAAACAAGATCCATTTTCACTCGATATCTCTGAAATCAGTCCTAAGGTGCTTTATTTGTCTTCAGAGTTTACTAAATAGGGCAAATTAGCATGAGACCACAATCTCATGGAAGCGCCAATGGGAGTGGAAAGTTCTGTGTGTTCATTTCATACAATGGACATTAACGGTGACCATGCAATGCATTTTAAACACTATTTGATTGGTTGATAGTCAAACAAGGTCCATTATCATTTGGTATCACCAAAATCAATCCTGAGGAGCTATATGTGTCTTCAAACTTTACTAAATAGGGCAAATTAGCATGAGACCACAATTCTATGAAAACGCCAACGGGAGTGGAATGTTCTGTGTGTTCATTTCATACAATGGAAGTAAACGGTGACCATGCAATGCATTTTGAACACTATTCGACTGGTTGAGAGTCAAACAAGCTTCTTAGTCATTTGGTGTCTCTGAAATCAATCCTGAGGAACTATATTTTTCTTCAGATTTTACTAAAATATGGCAAATTAGCATGAGACCGGAATCCCATGAAACCGCCAATGGGAGTGGAAAGTTCTGTGGGTTATAGTGACGTGATTTAAAGAGCACAGACATTGCAACTCATTTCCATAATGATAATCTACCAAAAATAGGACTAATTAGGGTAGGTTCACAAATAAGCTGAGCTGATGATAATCAATATGTTTGGGTAACATCTGGCATTCCTAATGAGCAAAAGTGGTGAAAATTGTCTCTACTTTCTACAACGCTCTGTTTGTTCTCTGTTTTCCTCCTCTTAGCAACTCTCACAGCATGGCAGGAGCAAAGTGAGCTAGGACGTGCCTTTTTGGGTATGAAGTAATTGTGCAAATACTAGCAAATTGTCCACAGGTCTGTGTAAATCACGTTGCATGGTTCAATTTAAATAATTTTCTTTCTTTAATTTGGTGTCTGAATGAGAAACTTCCTCAAATAACTAAAATTATCCAGAAATTCTGCCAGAAGCTGTATATCTGGTCATTAGAATGTGCAAAGTGCATTACTTTTATGGTGCTTTTTGAAACCCATTGGCCACCTTTCATTAAAGTCAGTGTGAACCAGTTGTTGTTGAGATGTTTGTTTCAGTATGTGGATTTACTTCCATCAGAAATGGAATATTGAGTAGGGAAGGGGCTTTTTTTACACATCATTGCCTTGTAGCAAACTAATGGTAAGAATTTGTTATAAACAACATTATATGCAGTTTTAAAGATGTTTTAACCAGTTTAAAGTCAAATCCATGTTTAAAGTAAAAAAAAAAAAAGTATTATAAATTTTATGGCTAAAGCCGTCCACAGAAAAATATCAATCCAAACGCAGAAGCATGGTCAGATTTTAATTGAAAATTACTTTAATCAAAACACTTGAATTTTTCACCTAAACATTACCAATGTGTTCTAGCAAAATATAAATTTTAAATTTGATTTCACACCAACTTTAAAAAACTAGTTCACCCCAAAATGAAAATTATGTCATCAAACCAATTGATCCAAACCACATTGATTTTGAACACAGAGGAAGATATACCAACAAATAAAGGAAAAAAGCAACCATTGATTTCCATAATACTTATTTATTATCTACTATGGTTGTCAACGGCTGTTTTTTGTCTAAAATTCTTGTTTTGTTTGGTATTCAACAGAAGAAAAAGAAAACCATTAAATTTTAGAATCACTTGAGTGTGAGTAAATGGTGAGCAAATTTTTCATTTTTGGGTGAACTAACCCTTTAACCCTTGTGCACTGTGTAAATTTACTACCCCTTTGTTATGTGAGGGATGAAAACATCCACTGAATTAAACTGCTGTAAAAATGCATCAGATATTTTTTTTCTTTGCAGAAATCTTTTAATCAACCTCATTTCTTTTTTTTTATGATAATTTTTTAGGGGTTTTCACCTTTAATGTTATAGGACAGTGAAGGACAGATATGAAAGCATTGGTAACAGAGAAAGGGGGAGCAGCAGCATAGGACCTCGAACCGAGAATCGAACTTCGTGAACACCTCACTTAACCACTAGGCCAGGGATGGGCAAATTCGATCCTGGAGGGCCGGTGTCCCTGCATAGTTTTGCACCAACCCTAATCAAACACACCTGCTTGTAGCTTTCTAGTGATCTTGAAGACACTAATTAGGGTGTTCAGGTGTGTTTGATTAGTGTTGGAGCAAAACTCTGCAGGGACACCGGCCCTCCAGGATCGAGTTTGTCCATGCCTGCACTAGGCTATTGGCACCGACATCAATCTCATTTCTGATCAAAACTACTAAATGTTTTTAGAAAATGACAGCATTTTAACTCTTTAATTGCAAAATTCACAAATTATTTCACTGATTTGTTGAACAAAAAAAAAACGCACAAAATGACATATTTTCAATATAAACAGTAATTGTGGACTGGATATTTTTTTTTTTACCTTTTATCAGAGTCTTGGACGTAAACAATTAGTAACAACATTGGCTTTGATGCATTGTTAGATTTTCATTTTTTCTCCCGAATTTACTGTTGGTGGCTGTTTTTGCCCCATTGACTTACATTAGAACCACATTTGATGATGCATAAATACACAGTCTTTGTTTTTGTTTACTCCATGTAGTTCTGAGAGCTGAGATGCATATTTAGATTTTCTCAGACACATCAAGGTAATTGCGCAAAAGTCACTTTCACACACTCACAGACACACAGACACACACTATAATTTGCTGTTATATTTTATATAATATCCAGAAACTAAGCTTATACAGGCCTATCTAAAGGGTTAAGGGTGCCAACTGATGATCAACAGTAAAATGACAAATTTTACCTCATCCCAACAGGGAAAACCACCAACAATCAAAAATACATGATTAGATGGTGTCAAGGCTTTGCAATTAAAAAATGTGGTTATAATGGAAGTCAATGGGGCAAAAACAGCCACCAACAGTAAATTAGGGAGAAAAAAATGAAAATATAACAATGCATCAAAGCCAATGTTGCTTCACATATAGAAGACTTCGATAAAAGGTAAAAAAAAAATTCAGTCCACAATTACTGTTTATATTGAAAAATGTCATTTTGTGTGTGTTTTTTTTTGCCAAATCAGTGACATTATTTGTGAATTTGGCAATTAAAGAGTTAAAATCCTGTAATTCTCTAAACAATATATTAATTTTAATCAGAACTGAGGTTGATTAACAGATTTTGCATACAATTTTGAAAATAATATTTATCTGATTGTTATGTGTTTAAGTGGGATGCTGTAACATTTAGGTGAGACAGATGTAATGTGTGTGACAGATCAAGGATGAGGCAGGAATCAATTCTCTATTTAAGCTTTTTTACTCAATGGTTGAAACAATAGGTAACAATAATAAATGAAAAAAAGAAATAAACATTTACAATTATTATCTTTAAACAAAAACAATGAGTGTAAGCCAAATCAAAGAAATTAACAAAACAAAGCAAACCTTAAATCTAAAGTGTGAACTAGGCAACAAAAAGAAAAACAAATAAAAACCAAAGTCTTCAGCGTACACGACACCCGAACTAAACCAATTAAACTACTAAACTCAAAATACACAGGTGGCAAAACACTTATACTAGTCTAACAAAACATTAATCTAAGCTAAAACAAACCGGATAAGACGGTCAAAGCTCAGTTTAGAATCACACAACAATCATCACATTATTTTACTTAAAGCCAACAAAGTTTAACAAGCAAACTCGAATTACCACAGTAAACTGAGATAATAAATCACTAAACAGCTGAAGCATAGCACAAACAAATTGCGTGGAGCACAAATGGTACGCCGAGGCAGAGCGCACACCACACACTGGTCTGTCGAGGCTTTAAATCCTTGCGGCTTGTCGGGGGATTGGTGGAACCGACACCGTCATAATGATGATGGACAGATGGTAAACTAATAAGAAACCTAAGGGCTGAGCAGGCGGAGAGGAGGGTGAAAAAAAATACGCAAAGAAAACTAACATCAAACATAACACTGATGCATTTTTACAGCAGTTAAATTCAGGGGATGTTTTCATCCTTAACATAACAAAAGGGTAGTCAATTTGTCCAGAGTTTATGGTTGAGTTCTTTAAAAATGTCAAAACATTTTCTCAAAATAAGATTTGTCACCAAAAAAAATTCTGCTAGCTCAAACACAGAACAAGTTATGGCCAAATTAAGACACAAAATCACCCCAGAGTGGATGAAAACATCCCCGATAGCACAAAAGAGTTAATATTATATTGAAAAGTGCAGTGTCAGTATTGTTTTAAATGTCACGTTTATATTCCATAAATAAAGAGTGAGCAAATAATTATAGTAATGTTAAATTCTTCTTTAAAATAAAAGAAAGAGAAGTTTTCTTTCTCTGATATCTGAAATGCTTAGTTCTTTACACTGGAGTGTTTTCATTACACCTTGTCTCTTTTCTCCACTCTTTTAACAGATATAGATTTTTTTGATTGATTATAAGTTATTCTTTGCTCCTCTTATTGATGTTCTAGATTGCCCTCTACATTTGGGAGGAAGGCAGAGGTCCTACTTTGACTGCAGTGAATGAGTTTTGTTCAGAGCTTCACGGCTCGTCCTCCGCAAAACGCTGCGCTACAGCCGTCAACACCTACTTATCGGCTTGTGTAAGTACTATAAACACGAGCGGCACCTCCTGCTATTGTTCAAAAAGATTTATACAAGCTCTCAGCCTTGTGAATTAATGAAACTATGACAAACTGTTCTGTACAGAAGAAGCTGCCTAAAGAGAAAGCCGGGTCGGATTAATATTGCACAGTCAGTTGTCATTGCATTCCCCCCTCTAATGCCTTAATAAATGACAGTCTTCAAAAGTGTACGCCAAATTCCAGCTTGTGGCTTTTCGCATTTGCTGTTCTTTTCTGAGTTCGAATGAAAATCAAAGGCCTATGAGTTCATATTTCTCAAAATGAGCCACCTTTACAATGTGTCCTCTCAGAGCTGACACACAGACATTCTGTAATAACTTAATGGAAGTCCTGCTACGTCTTAAAGTAGGAACAGGAGGTACTCAGGTTTTAACCCAAATACTGTAACTCACAGGCTTTTGATGCTCGCAGACAATGAATTGCTTGAAATGTCTCTTTTTCACAGGGAAAGCCTGTGCTGAAGGAGGGCGTCTTTGTTGCTGTTAAAACATGCCAAAAATTTCACAGAGATAGAGGTGAGTGAGGTCAGACCATATTTCAAAAAAGATTAAAATCGAATGGTCAATTTATGAACTGTATAAACTGTATATCAGTGAAAGGTAGAGGAAAACAGCATTATTTATTGGCTTGGAGTAACCAAAGAAAACTAGGCACTGGGGATGCAGTGACAAACATCAATGAATGAAATGTTTGTAGCATAACAATAAAAACTGCATTTTACATATAATGCATTTCTATGTGTTCTGTTATTTAATTTTATTAATTTGAATAGTCTCAGACCTGTAGCCAGAGGTGGTTCGGGTGGTTCGAAAGACCCACCCCTCAATGACAAACGTCTAGAATTTGTCCCATACATGAGCTCATTTGTCCTATTTTGACTGTTACACCATTATAAATTGTAAAAATAACCCATTGAAAAAGGTTTTAAGACCAAGCCGAATCATCTGTTGACTGTCACTTCAGGTAATCAGTTTTGGCCAATGCAAACTATTATTTTTCCAGTCCAACATCCAGTTGTGCTAAAAACATACAATCGAATGTAAGTGAAGTCATCTTTTGCTACTGTAATGTTGTTAAATGGAGGAAACATTTTACAAGTAACTTTTATTCTAAATTTTGGCCCTTATTCTTGAAACAAAAAATGACCAATAAAAAGGTGTGAAGCACCAAAAGCGGCCCATATTACAATTAATTTGAAAACTAATTTGGCTTTTGTTATTCATGAATTTTCAATCAAATCATGAATCTCAAATCATGAAGCTCAAATCATAAAGCTCAAATCATAAAGCTCAAATTATAAAGCTCAAATTATAAAGCTCAAATCATGAATCTCAAATTATGAAGCTCAAATCATGAAGCTCAGATCATGAAGCTCAGATCATGAAGCTAAGATCATGAAGCTCAAATTATGAAGCTTAAATCATGAAACTCAAATGAAGGCCAAATCATAAAGCTCAAATCATGAAGCTCAAATTATGAAGCTTAAATCGTGAAGCTCAGATCATGAAGCTCAAATCACGAAGCTCAGATCATGAAGCTCAGATCATGAAGCTCAGATCATGAAGCTCAGATCATGAAGCTCAGATCATGAAGCTCAAATCATGAAGCTCAGATCATGAAGCTCAGATCATGAAGCTCAGATCATGAAGCTCAGATCATGAAGCTCAAATCACGAAGCTCAGATCACGAAGCTCAGATCACGAAGCTCAAATCACGAAGCTCAGATCATGAAGCTCAGATCATGAAGCTCAGATCATGAAGCTCAGATCATGAAGCTCAGATCATAAAGCTCAGATCATGAAGCTCAGATCATGAAGCTCAGATCATGAAGCTCAGATCATGAAGCTCAGATCATGAAGCTCAGATCATAAAGCTCAGATCATGAAGCTCAGATCATGAAGCTCAAATCATGAAGCTTAAATCATGAAACTCAAATGAAGGCCAAATCATAAAGCTCAAATCATGAAGCTCAAATTATAAAGCTTAAATCGTGAAGCTCAGATCATGAAGCTCAAATCATGAAGCTCAAATTATGAAGGTTAAATTCTGATTGCTTCAAATGTCACTCAAATGCAGTATTTAAATCTCATAAATAAATAGAAAATGAGGCGAATAACTGCAACTTCAACTCCACTTTGGCTGGTTGAAAATAATGTATAAATTGCCAGCGCTGGCTCGTCACTAAAGACTAGAATTTTAGTTCATGACCGTTTGTCAATATTTGTGCAAATGTGATCTTAGAATCGAGAAGCAGCACAACGGATTCAATTCAATTCATCTTTATTTCTATAGCTCTATTACAATGCGTCAAAGCAGCTTCACATAGAAGATTACAGTAAGTTGAAACGGTGTCAATCCAGTTTTCAGTGTTCAGTTCAGTTTAGTTCAGTTCAGTGAGGTTCAATATTCACTGCTGAGAGTCCAAACACTGAAGAGCAAATCCATAGATTCGCAGCTCCACAAGTCCCAAACCATGCAAGCCAGTGGCGTCAGCGGCGAGGAACAAACTAATTTGCGAAAAGTGAAGGAAAAATGCCTCGAGAGAAACCAGGCTCAGTTGGGCACGACCATTTCTCCTATAGCCAAACTTCTTCTGCAGGTTGGGAGAGGTCACCGGCTGGTGTACAGGCTGGCCCTTCAGGATCAATGCGAAGACTCCCATCTGTCACTGGGGTCTTACAGGAATCAGTCTCAAACTCTCCACTCCTCCATGACCACCACAGCAGCTGCTGAGAATACAGCCTGGTCCAGCATTATGGCAGCCTTGGGAATAGTAAAAAAAACCCCCACTAACATAAGCTCAGATGCCGTTCAAATTATTATGTCGTTTTGGGAAGTGTTCCCGGCTCTGGTTGCTCTAAATAATGCAGACTAACAAACCTTTAGAGGATTTGGATTTCAAAAAGATTTGTGTTTTATGTGTATGCTAATGCAAAAAGATGTGTCTTTAATCTAGTTTTAAACTGACAGAGAGTGTCTGCTTCCCGAACTGTGCTAGGAAGGCTGTTCCAGAGTTTAGGTGCCAGATATGAGAAAGATCTACCGCCTACAGTTGATTTTGATATTCTGGGAATAATCAATTGTCCAGTATTAATTGAGCATAGTGGACATGAGGTAGAAATCTGCGCGGGACTAAATTTTGAATCCCGCTCCTGCCAGGTTTTAGTCCGAACCCGACTGCTCCCGCTTATATTCAGCGTTTGTTGTCCCGCTGCCCGACCCGACCCATTTTCTACCCGCCGCACCCGTTCCCGCTAACGGGCGGGGGACAGAACAAAACCGAAAACCACCCAGCTATACAGAGTCCAGACAGCCTATAACAAGCTGTCTGTATAAACCCACACACACAGCACAAAGCTCTCTCTCTCATTCGCACACACACAACGTTAGACAGCAACAAACAAGCTAAACACAGCATCCCGCTCTCTCATTCACACACATACATACACGTGCTTGCTCGCTCGGGAGTCGCGAGCTATATTGTTAGACCGCCCACTCCCTTCCAAAATTACACCAGTTACCGACCGCTCCCGCGCTTTATTCGGAAATTTATTCCCGCGCAGCAAGAAATCTAGTCGGGTCACAGACTAGTTACAGAATGCAGACCTCCAACATGAGGAGCTTGTTGAGAAATTTTCTCGATATTGAATAGGAAGCCAATGCAATGCTGAAAGAACTGGAGCAATATGATCATATTTCTTTGTTCTAGAAAGCACTCTAGCAGCTGCATTTTGAACTAGCTGAAGTTTGTTAATTAGGCCAACAGGGCAACCGCCTAGTAATGCATAACAATAATCTAATCGAGAGGTCATTAAAGCATGAATAAGCTTTTCTGCCTAATAATTGTTTGCGCGTACAAAAGAAAGCAGGAGAATATCGAATTTGAGGATGATCAGGCTCACAATGAGACGCACAATCCTCACTCACTGACGAGGGCTTTAGTGTGTCTTTGAACCATTTCCTTGCGCGAAGAAACCGTGCCTGAAAACGCAAGTGGTGCAATCGTTTCTCTTTGAAATAGACTGGAAAAAAGCAATGCTCGTGCACCCACAGTCCTGCTGCTTTCTAAGATTTTTTCTAAGCAGCATCGGTTGCCACTATTGCTTTAACCATTTTGAACAGATTATTAATGGGCCTAACGTTAACCTTGTGTGCGCAATCATCCTTTTATTATCGCACACGGTATGTTTTTTTCCTTGCTAATGTAAAGTAGTTTTTGATCTTCTTTGTATGTCGCTTTTCAGCTAAATGAGTAAACATAAAATGCAACATCATATCAAATTATATTCCAATTTCAGATGAATGCAAACACAGATTTAGCATTTCCTTGTTATAAATATGTATAACTGTCGGTTTTAGTTAGCTTAGCTTTTATGTAAATTAGACACTGTGTTTAAGATGGATTGGATCATTCAGCCTTAATTAAAAAGTAAAGCACGTGATTCAGTAGAGCACAAAGAGCCCATCAAACCATGCTCTCTCGAGAAGATTACAAATAGACACTAATAAATGGGAATAATTGTGGCTGTCAGTATATAGTAGCTTCTCGTCTCAGCCCACACAGAATGTTCGTAAGTGACAGCGAATTGATTATATTGATTGAAAGTTCCCATCATGGCTTTGCACTCACAAACATTGACAGCTCTCTTAACATTCCTCTCTTCTAGTCTCCCTCTTCTGTATAATAGGACAGGTATAAATGCTGTTTTATATTCCAGGAGAAATTACATTTTTGCAGCTGGTCAGGCATAATTGCGTCGATTTGCATGATTATGTTTAGAGTTTGCTTTTATAAACAGTCTCAAGGTAGTATTAAATGCTGCATCATTCGAGTGTGGTGAAAAAGATCATAAATATCAGTGCAGGTTAAACATCTGCTAATTTAATGCAGGATGCAATTTTAGTAAAGGTATTTGCTGAATGTGATTCACCGCTTATCTTTTATTCATCACTCTTATAGTTTTAAGTACGTCTAATCCAGTGTTTATCTTTAGTTCCTATAGTTAAACAGACATGGGAAAAAGATGCTGCCTCGCTGGAATACTACAGTGACGTCATAGACTCATTTATCCCTACAGTCCACTTGGGAGTCACTAACACAGAGAGAGGTTTGTCTCATCTTTTTTTGTATTTTGGGCTGACAGCAGGTTGAGTACACTGTTTATTCATCACAATCTGTGAGGAACATGCTGACGCTCCTTAATGTAGGATTTATAATCAATTAGTATGTTCAGGCAAGCATTGGCATGTCAAACTGAAATACACAGTCTGAGCTCATACACATCACATATGGAATGTCAAGACTGAGTTAGAAATATGCAAATAAATAATTAATTGTTCAAATATAGTAAAATAAAAAAATATACACTCTCCGGCCAATTTATTAGGTACACCTGTCCAACTGCTCGTTAACGCAAATTTCTAATCAGCCAATCACATGGCAGTTTAGGTATGTAGACAAGATTAAGACAATCTGCTGCAATTCAAACCGAGCATCAGAATAGGGAAGAAAGGTGATTTAAGTGACTTTGAACATGGCATGGTTGTTGGTGCCAGACGGGCTGGTCTGATTATTTCAGAAACTGCTGATCTACTAGGATTTTCACACACAACCATCTCTAGGGTTTACAGAGATGGTCATAAAAGACAAAATATCCAGTGAGTGGCAGTTCTGTGGGCCAAATGCCTTGTTGATGCCATAGGTCAGAGGAGAATGGCCAGATTGGTTCAAGCTGATAGAAAGGCAACAGTAACTCAAATAACCACTCGTTATAACCATAACCTTAAAATGCAGAAGAGCATCTCTGAGCACACAACACATTGAACCTTGAAACAAATGGGCAACATTAGCAGAAGACCTCACCGGGTACCACTCTTGTCAGATAAGAACAGGAAACTGAGGCTACAATTCGCTCAGGCTCATCTAAAATGAACAATAGAAAAATGAAAAAACGTTGCCTGGTCTGATGAGTCTCAATTTCTGCTGCGACATTCAGATGTTAGGGTCAGAATTTGGTGTCAACAACGTGAAAGCATGGATCCATTCTGCCTGGTATCAACGGTTGAGGCTGCTGGTTGTGGTGTAATGGTGTGGGGGATATTTTCTTGGCATTCTTTGGACCCATTAGTGCCAACTGAGCACCAATTGAGTATTGTTGCTGACCATGCCCATCCATTTATGACCACAGTGTACCCATCTTCTGATAACTACTTCTAGCAGGATAACACAAAAAGTGTGAATCATCTCAGACTGCTTTCTTAAAAACAACAATGACTTCACTGTACTCAAATGGCCTCCACAGTCACCAGAAGTCAGAGCACCTTTGGGATGTGGTGGAACGAGAGATTTGCATCTTAGTTGTGCAGCCGAGACATCTGCATCAACTGCGTGATGCTATCATGTCAATATGGACCAAAATCTCTGAGGAATATTTGCAGTATCTTGTTGAATCTATGCCACGAAGGATTTAGGCAGTTCTGAAGGCAACAAATAAAAGAAAAATTAATAAATGTGGGTGGGAAATACATAAATATGGATATAAAATGTCAAATATATATTTGTAACCTTTCTTTGTGCATTTATTTACATATTTTGAAATTAATTTTTACTTTTTTTTTTGGCATTACTTTGAACTTTTAACTATTTATTTATATAATTTTTATTTAGTCAGACTTGGCATTCCATAGTTACATGCCATTAATTAAACTATTATTAGTTGGAAAGATGACGTTAAATGACCAAAGAAAATATAAAAACAATAATGAAAGAAAGAAATATGTAAATATATAAATGAAAACCAATAAAAGGGTAAATAAATAAATGTAAAAGTAAATAAATATATAACACAGTTTTTCGCAGTCACTTTGGTGCATTTCTCACAACACTATTTACATTTGCACAACAGTTCATGCATTTCTCAAAACAATTAGTACAAACTGCAAAACCTTGTTGATAACCTGCAAAAGCATGTCACTTGCTCAAAATGGATAGCTCATTCCTCAAAAGCAAGTATTCATGTCAATGAAAAAGTCAGTGTCATCAAGATGAAAAGTCCTGACACCATTGTTTATGAACAAGATAGTCAAATGGCTTTGTCATGTTTTCATTATGACAGTTTACTCTGTACATTTTTTTCCATTGCAAAAAAAAGTCAGATTTTCATGACACTTCATGAAAATGCTCAAGTCACCACTAGATACTATTTGCACAGCTATTTGAAAACTACAGTAAAGTTAGACATCACTGCATTTAGTGTGGTATCTGAGTACAAGACACCTGAACATGTGTGTTTCACATTTTTACTGCAGATGCTCTTTGCAATTCTAATTTATTCACAGCATTTTGCAAAAGAATAAATACACCCTTATTTACAACAAACATAAATTCCCTTTGAGTAGAGCTGTGCATGACTGTAAACAATATTGCAGTACAGATTGGAACTGAACCTACATCATACATACTGTAGGTCTGTAAATCATTCATAAAATTGTTCATTTTAGAAAAAGATTAAAACTTTTTTTTTTAAGTTTATAAAATTTGCTTGACAGATTTTGCCAACTAGTTCAACATTTTTGTATGTAATGACTCAAGTAATGAAATGAGGACTATTAGTTTTATATGGAATGACAATTCCGCATTCTCAAGTTTAGTTCATTTTGACTGACATGACATAAGCAAATGATAATGTTGTTAAAGAGCAGAGTTTTGTAAGAAAGCAATTGATGCATGTCCAAAAGCATTTACAATTTGTTGGAAGGAATGAGAAACTGCTACCCTGATGTGGAGAAATTACTAATTGTTTTGAGAAATGCATTAACTGTTGTGCAAATGTAAATAGTGTTGTGAGAAATGGACCAAAGCGACTGAGAAAAAACTGTAAAATAAGGATAAAAAGTAAATAATAAATTATAATATAGTATATAATGTTGTTATTTATATTAGGTTTTTTTTTTACAGATTTGTTTACATTTAATTGTTTATTTAAATATTTTTTATTTAGTCAAACTGTGTCCTCTGAGTCTACACCTGCGACTCAAAGCAAAACTAGGTCTCTGATGTCAGGCATTAAAATGGACTGAATATTACCACTTGTCTTTTCAGTTTTGCTGTGATGTGCAAAATGTGCCTAGGTTTTTTTTTTATGTAAAACAGTTCAACGTCAAACTTTGCAAAGGTTGAGAATTTGTTTTATTCATGGCCTGACTGCAGCAAGCTTAATGGATGGGGCAGTGGTTGCTTCTAGTCGACTGACATGAGTTTAGTCGGCGTGTTAAATGTTCTTTTATGCTTTGCCATTTTCATCTGCTGTTTATACACCTTTGTTCATCAATTTTTGACCGACAATTTTGCTGCAAAAGCTGATTTTGTATGGTTTTTGTGATAGATAGATAGATAGATAGATAGATAGATAGATAGATAGATAGATAGATAGATAGATAGATAGATAGATAGATAGATAGATAGATGAGTGAAATGATAGGTAGGTAGATGGATAGATAGATGAATATGATGGATGAATTGGACAGTAGATAGGTAGATGGATGGATTGATGATTGGATGGATGGATGAAACAATAAATAGACAGAACTATGGATGGATGCATGAATGGATTGGATAATAGATAGGTGGATGGATAGATAGTTGGATGGATGCATGGATTGTTAGATAGATAGATGGATGGTTGGATGGATGAAACATATAAATAGAACTATAGATGGATAGATAGTTGGATGGATGGATGGATGGATGGATGATGTAGGGATTGTTAGGTAGATTGATGGATGATGGAACAATAAATAGATATAACTATAGATGGATGGATGTATAGATGGAAGGATGGAGGATGCATGGATTGTTAGATGAATGGATGGTTGGATGGATAAAACAATATTTAGATAGAACTATAGATAGATGGATGGATGGATAGGACAATAGATAGGTAGATGAATGGAAAGATAGTTGAATGGATGGAGGCATGGATTTTTAGATGGATAGGACAAGACAATATATAGGTAGATGGATGCATGGACTGTTATGGATGATGGTTGGATGGAAGAAAGAACTATAGATGGATGGACTGATGGATTGATCAATGGATGGATATATACCTGTAGTTGGATGGATGGATGGATGGATGATGCATGGATTGTTAGATGGTTGGATGGATGGAACAATAAATAGATAGAACTATAGATGGATAGGATAATAGATAGATAGATGGATGGATGTATGCAGGATGCATGTATTGTTACACAGATGAATGGATGGTTGGATGGATAAAAAAATAAATAGAACTGTTGATGGATGGATGGATGGATGGATAGGACAAGGCAATAGATAGGTAGATGGATGCATAGACTGTTAGATAGATGGATTATGGTTGGATGGATGGACTGATGGATTGATCAATGGATGGATATATACCTGTAGTTGGATGGATGGATGATGCATGGATTGTTAGATAGATGGTTGGATGGATGGAACAATAAATAGATAGAACCATAGATGGATAGATGGATAGGACAATAGATAGGTAGATGGATGGATAGATAGTTGGATGGAGGTATGCAGGATGCATGGATTGTTACATAGATGAATGGATGGTTGAATGGATAGAACAATAAATAGATGGATCTATAGATGGTGGGTGGACGATGGATAGGACGATAGATAGGTTAATGGATGGATAGATAGTTGGATGGATGGATGGATGGATTTTTAGATGGATGGACAGATGGATGGATGGATGGATGGATAGATGTATAGATAGCTAGATAGTTAGACTGAGACAGACATAATTAGTAGAAGCATGACAGTGCATTATTATTAGCAATAAGTCTACAAGGAACATTTAAACTCATTGTGTTAGTCATTACAGTAGTTTTAATGAGTGTCCGTTTGTCAAGATACTCGACTCTCTAACAGCGGGACATTCCTAATTCTTAAAGACACTGATTTAAACACAGTGTGCCTGGCTGCAGTGTCAGTCTGGAGACATTCTTCTCCCTTCACAAACTCCCCAACCCCCTCAGGCTAGCGAATAAAACTCAATAGCCTCATATATCCTGTGTCGATCTCCAGGATCTTCACTAATGGTGAAAGAGCCGAGTGTGGTCTCGAAGGACTCTCAACACCTTTGCCCCAAATTAGACTTCTGCACCCCTTTTTGTCTCTCCCTTTTTTTGTCTCTGCACCAGAATGAGAAGCTAAGAAAATTCATGCCTTGAGTCTGCGAATGTGTGTGAACTGGTATTGGTGGTTTACGAGGGAACAATTTTGCATAATGACACATGACGCTGATAACCCACCAGACGAGAAGTGTATATTGACAACTCAAGGGTCTGAATACCAAACAAGCACATTTTATTCACAAATACTACACTAAAAAAATTATTCAAAGTTGATTTCTTGGATTTACTCATTTTTTTTACGTTACGTGGTTGTAAACAATTTATTTGGGCTGAATTTAAACAAACAAATTAAGTTACATTATTAATTTTAATTTGTTTGTTTAAATTCAACACAAATAAATTGTTTGCAACAGTTTTGCATGCAACACTTTTTTACAATGTTTTTTAAATATAAATTTATGCAATTGGCGCTCTGTGGCACGGGCAACTTGAACATAGGTATTTGTGTCCTGGCTGCCCAAAATATGCTGAAAAGCTGCAGCAAAATTTGTAAGATCAACAAAATTGGCTGACGTTTGCTTGATTGTACATTAAATTTAGGAATCCCTAAATCCTGATAAACCACCAAAACCAACGTGTGTGTGTGTAAGGGTTTTGGTGGTTTACAAGGACAGAAATTTGTATCATGACATGGATATCACCTTTTGTAAAACACTGAGGTGTTTAAGAGGACATGCCTTGTCTCCTTGTAATTCACTTAAAGTCATACTTAACAAGGTCTTAACAGGTTTCCTGAGAGTGTTGGGTTTAGGAGTAGGGTAAGGCCATATAACAAGCATTTTCTACAGTATAAAATACACAGGATGTCCTTGTACAGGATGGTTCTTAAAAAGTCTTAAATTCACTGAAATATTGTTTTTTAGGTCTTAAATTATATTAAAGAGGTCTTTATTTTTCAATAAAGCAAACTCTCATCCAATGCATCTCAATAAAACCTTTAGCAAAAGTTACATTTATTTAACTTTATTAAGCTTAATTTTAACCGGAGTTTTGCTTGGTTTTGACACATTTTTTTAAATACGTGGTTAAGAAATAACAAATTTAGATTTTTTTGGAGGGGATCATTAAAAATGGTCCTTTCCACTGGCTGTTAGAAAAAAAAATTGTGTTTAACCCTGTATAAGTCTAAAATTTTAGTCATAATGGTCTTGAAAATGCTTAAAAAGTCTTGAAACCCTGAATGCGTTACATCTATGGAGAGTCCTTATCAGGGTGTCCTCTGGGTCTTAAAAAGTCTTAAAATCACTGAAATATGGTGTTGGATGTCTTAAATAATTTTAAACAGGGTTTAATTTTGCTTTAACCAAGTAAAGCCACTCAATCTGGCCGACATCATCCTATGACCAACAATAAATCTCAATAAAACCTCATTTTTAATACTTACGTTTTTATATTGCAAAAAGATAGAAACCAAAACAGCTGTTAGACAGGTTTACAGCAAATTCCCCAATTAAATTTCCTATCAGGGAAAGCAAACTAAAACAATTACATGATTCCTCATGATAATACCGGGCCATTCGAAAAAAATTCTTAATCTTTAACCCCATGTAAGTCTGAAATTTTAGTCATAATGGTCTTGAAAATGTCTTAAAATGACTTAAATTTGACTTAGTGAAACCTGTAGAAACCCTGAGTACTTTTCAGCTATGGAGAGTCCTTATCAGGGTGTCCGCTGGGTCTTAAAATGTCTTCATTTCAAAAACTAAATTTTAGGCCTTAAAAAGTCTTTAATTCACTGAAATATGGCGCTGAATCATTTCAAACAGCTCCTAATTTTGCTTTGTCCAAGTGAAGCTACTCAATCAGCCCAACACCATCCAGCGACCAACAATACATCTCAATAAAATTTTATTTGTAAGAGATGCAAATCACAACAGCTGTTAGACAGTTTTACAACAAATTCCCCATAAAATTTTCTATCAGAGAAAGCAGCATAAAAACAATTACATGACTCCTCGTGATAATACCGGGCTATTAAAAAAAATCCTTACTGTTTAACCCTGTGTAAGTCTTAAAAATGTCTTAAAAAGTCTTAAATTTGACTTGATGAAACCTGCAGAAACCCTGCCTCATAAACCACCAATATCAGTGTGTGTGTGTGTGTGTGTGTGTGTGTGTGTGTGTGTGTGTGTGTGTGTGTGTGTGTGTGTGTGTGTGTGTGTGTGTGTGTGTGCGTGTGTGCGTGTGTGTGTGTGTGTGTGTGTGTGTGTGTGTGCGTGTGCGTGTGTGTGTGCGTGTGCGTGTGCATGTGTGTGTGTGCGCGTGTGTGTGTGTGTGTGTGTGTGTGTGTGTGTGTGTGTGTGCGCGTTTGAGAGAGAGAAGTGCTCTATCAGCTGTGGTGTGGAAATGCTCTGAACAGACATTACTCCCACAGATCCAGAGAGTCTGTGTTCTGGAGCCTATTTTTTTCCCCAGTATGTTTTGTTCTATCTTTCTCCTGTCCATTCCACATCTCTCAGCCTGTGGCTGGCTGACCTTTTCATTGGGCTGTTGTAGAAGAGCTTCCCTTCATGGGTGCTGCTGCAAAGCTTTTATGCCACCTCTTTTTCCCTCTGTCTCTGTTATACCGCTCTTTTTCTCATCCTCACAGTGCCACTGAGCTACTATTAACCTCCTGAACCTGAGCAGAGGGAATCATCTCCCTCCTTAGTTCTTGGGTGAAAATCGTACACGTAGGCAGTTTTGCTGATGTAGCCACTCTCCTTGTGATGGCCAGAAGGTTAGGGCTTTATGAACCACACTGAATCTAATCTCCGTGGTTCCCTTCTAAACCTTTAATGGACCACAGGAATGCTGGAATGTGGCTATTTAATGGTACGTTTTCAACTGACAGCAGCAAACGTTTAATGGAAGCTTCTGTATTGATATTATGATTGATGTTTTTTGTGTTCCAATGCATTCCTTGGCAATTTTATGCTGATATTCAGTCCTTGGGATCAAGATGGTTCCAATGCCACATGATGGGACGGAAATGCCAGACATGATGCATTGTGGGCAACTTGAGTTTTGAATCTTGCACAGGTCCCCACCCCACCATCCCTGTTCTCCTAGTCGTTTCCCACCATTTATCTTTTAACAGGAAAAAGCTGTATAATTATAGGAAGATATTTGGAATGAACTACAAAACTGGTATTGTTGCCGCCGTTTGTAGTTCATGCCCGGTTAAAGCTCTAATAGTCCCTAAGGGCTCTCAGGGTTGGCCAAGTTTATGATTGCATCCAGAATTCATCAATTTTATTTATTCATTGCATATGATTAGTTTGTTTCGCTGTTGCTTTGAATGCTTTGGTGTTCAAATTCTGGATCTGGTTTGTGGTGCATGTCAAATTGGCAATTGGATTCAATGCATTTCACCAGAAATTATATTATGAACAAAACTTTTTTTTAATAAAAAAAATGAATATTACAAACAGTATTGTAAAAATAGTTGTCACATGTGTTTCGTGAAGCTCAAGCAGCACAGCATGGTGACAGCAATACCAAGAACATGGGATTGACTTCATGCTAAATATTACCATACCACTGCAAAAAAGTGTACATTCCTTTAGATAAAAGTATCTGCTAAATGATTAAATGCAGTGTCGTGTAAAGGTACTACTAATACATTCAAATCTCACGTCCCTTTTTTTAAAAGTAACCAAATGTGTGAACGTAAAAGTGTTGTTTCAAGTGTGCTGTACATAATTATTCTTCTAAAGCATAAAAATACCACAATTTGTTTGCAGATATGTAAAAAACATGTGGACATTCTTGTTTATCTGAAAAACTAGTCAGATATTCTGCTTAAAAATGGGCGTTACATGTCGCATATTTCATTCATTCAGTCAGGAAGGCTCTCAAAATATGTGTCTGTGACTGAAATACGACCTCCGGTGGACAGTAGCAGCCTCCGAAATGAGGCACAGATTCAGAGTTCCACCTGGGGTGGTTATTAATTAGCAAACAATATCAATAGTACGAATGTACAAATGTAATCAGAAGATGCCCCTTAGCTTTCAGAATGGGCAGTAGAACTTGCAAGAATGGCCACACTTGAAAAAAATGTCTTATAAGCAAATAAGCTAAACCTATACTAAAATAGTTGGTCTAACTACTTATCCTGTTTGGAAATGGAACAAATGTGTGAGAAATATACTGATTGTGACAGTATTAATGTGATATGTTATTGACTGAACTTACCTACTAATTTTTTTATTGTATTTTATTTTTATTTTCTGTTCATTATATAAAGATGGAGGTTTTAACTGTATTTAATGAAAGTCAAGCTGGGACATTAAAGTCATAGTTAGGGATTAGTTTGGGTTGGGTTTGTTAATAGGATGAAATGTTAATTCTTTACAGAGTTGTATTCTGTATTCCATTCTGAAATTTGTCTGAGAATCAATAAAATTGTTCATCACTAATAGTACAAACGTATACATTAGGTGAGCTACGTGACGAGATTTGCAGTGATAAGCAATTTGGCTGTTCGCACCATACAAAACACGACAAAACACAGCCATTCAGAAGCACAGAATAGTGCACTTACTGCACTTAAACAAAATGGTAAGGTTTCTAATCTAATTAATCCACATTAAACCTCTTTAACATTATTAAATATACAAGCTGAATCACTGATATATGTTGGCTTGCACTGAGAACAGTTCTAAAGTTTAATTTCAAATGGAATCTGCTGCTGTTTTCAGTAGTATGGCAATAAATGTCATGTAAATTGACATTCACATAGTTAGCCATTAACACTGAATAAAGCACATGAGGTGTACCTGAAGTAAAAATTGTCAGTTTATTCTGTTGTTCAGCTGCACGAAATAGAAACCATTTTTAAATTATAAATTTCTGGTGTAGGTTAGATCAAAAACTCAATTTGATATGGAAAATATTTCTTCTATCGCATACAGTACCTTTGCTTTTATTTATAACATGACTTAAATCAGCCTTTAGGCTCGATAGTTAGGCACACTTCTGTTGATGTCGTCAATCTGGCAACCTGTGCTTGCATGTGTTTTGATCCAGGTGTGCAATACCTAGTCAAACTATTGTGTGTCAAACTTACATACTGCACCTTTAAGAGAAAGATTTTATTAAGGAACTTTACCCAACACTCCTTAAATGGTAATACCCACAGGAGATAGTTAAAACCTCACATATCAAATTATTATTATAATTTTTTGAGTTGGAGAAGTTAGGATTAATATTCAAATTGTGGGTTTAATCTGCACACATCATAACTGTAACAAACATTTAACACACATTCCACAATACAAAAACTTTGCAGACCCTAAACTATAAATCATCAAGAAACATCCTTGATTAAACATTATTTCTGTCAAATCTAAACTCTGTATTAGTGCCGGTCTGTAGTTGAATGCACAAAACTGCTTTAAGTCTATTGAAGTGTTACCAAGTGGTAATTCTGACATACCCACCGGCTATTATTCTGCTAAATTCGCATTGCTATAAGGCGAATATTACAAAATCAAGAATGACAACTTGTTGGCAAATGCAAAAAATAATGCTTAAAGGCTAATGAATTACCACCAAGTGGTAAGGAGTAATTCTAATATACCTACTGGCTATTATTCAGCTTAATCAGCTAGTGCTATAGGGTGAACATTATATCATCTTTATTAATATTCATTATGAGTATTATGATGAGGTTTTATAAGGACCCCCCTCCCTACTTTTATTAGATATTTCTTCACCCTGAATTAAAAGCAGTGACACCTGGCCTGCTTGTATGTCTGTTGTATGTCTATTTTGGATTCTTAGATGGAAGAAAAAGACATATTAGTTCATTGCGTAGCTCCTTTTGATTTTTCTACCAATATTTTTCTTTCCCTTTCCAGGAGCACAGTCCAGAGGCTTGTCTAGATTAGTTACAGACTTGTTACACTTTATTTGCAGGGCACTGTGAAAAAACATTTGCCATCCTGAGAAGGTTTGCCAGTGGAGCTGTAACACAAGCACCATGGCTGCTTATAGTGGATGACGACACACTGATCAGGTAAATATCATATCTTTATATTATATACAGACCTGACTAGATGTGAAAAAAAGTTTGCAGTCAGGCAAACACCCATTCAATCACCAACAATACGTCTTGAAAAGGTCTTAAGAAGTCTTAAATTTGACTTGGTGAAACCCGTAGAAACAATGAATACAATAGACATATGGAAAGTCCTTAAACGATGACCAATATCCACTATAAACAGTTGCCGTGCTCTTGAAGTAAGCCCTGTTTCTCAATCAACATATTTTTTTGATCCTGAAACAACATTCCTAAAAATATAGTCATAAAAGGATAGTTCATCCAAAATATGAAGATTTTCTCAACATTTATTCACAAACCAGCTATAATCATTCGTTTCGCAATTGGAAGATGCAAATTAGAATTGTTGAAGCAGGGCAGACGATTGAAAGATACCAATGTGTATTTGAATGAACACCTGACTAAGAAAAATGCGGACATTGCCAGGAAGGCACGAATGTTAAGAAGAGAGAAAAAGATTCAATCTACATAAACTGCACACTGTAAAATATTTATCAAGTTAAATGGAACACCAGAGCAAGTTAAAATCCTTATTATCAGGGACCTGGAGGAGTTGGACAAATACTAGTAATGAGTCAATAAGAATACAAAAATTATATAAATGTCAACCAAATATGCAGTATGCCAACTACGATTATGCCTATTGAACACCAGCAGTCGTTTATGATAGAAAGAGATAACTTTGTATATACAGAACATAAAATGCAAGACATGGAGGGTAATATTGATCCAGATAATAACTTTCTTATTAATATTAAACATAATTGTAAATATTATACAGATCAACAGTTTAACACAACTTTTCAATCAAAGAATAATATTTCAATTATCCACTTTAATAGCAGAAGCTTATATGCCAACTTCCATAGTATAAAAGAATATGTAAAACAATTGAAGAATTATTTTAATATTATAGCGATATCAGAAACATGGATTCATGATAAAGGCATAGAGTTTGAGATAGAAGGGTATGAACTAAATTGTAAAAATAGAGATAACAGAAGTGGAGGAGGTGTGATGATATATGTGGATAAGAGTCTGAATTATAAGGTGTTGGATAGTATGACTGTTGCTATTGATGATCTATTGGAATGCATTACTGTGGAAATATGTATGGAAAGGACAAAGAATATTGTAATGAGTTGTGTTTACAGAACTCCTGGATCAGATGTTGGACTGTTTAGTGAATGGATGGAAAAATTGTTTGCAAAATCCTCACAAAAAACATGTTTGTATGTGGAGATTACAATATTGATTTGCTTAATCCAAAAAGGCACAAAAAAACAGAAGACTTCGTCAATACAATATTAATACAATAACTATTACGAGACCTAGTAGAATCACATCTCACAGTGCAACAGTGATAGATAATATTTTCACAAACATCATGGAGAGTGGTTTAGAGAGTAGATTAAACAGATTTGTGACAAGTAAAGGGTGAATAAATGATGACAGAAGTGTTATTTTTGAGTGACCTATCCCTTGAACCTTGTCTTTAACCATAGACAGACCTAACCCCAACCGTGCTTTAATTCTAAACTGAAAGGGTGAATAATAATTGTGTAAAACTAAACTCTCCTTATGAGTATAAACTTGGCATCAACTTTGCTAAAATATTGCTAAAAGCTGATTGTTTGATTAGTATTTTTATCATGCTCTACTTCAAATCACGTTCAGGCATTAGAAACGCCAGAGAAAAAAGTATTAAGATGCTTATCCTTAATGGGAAATACGCTAACCCGTGTAATCTTGAATATAAAAGACCCTATCTCTAGTAGCATCTGCAGAATTATAATCCAGCAGTCTGGCACCGACCAAAAAAATAGGTACACCCACACGAAAATACTCTCATTGTGTGGCAAAGCACATAAGGTCACATTCCTGAAATCGGAGCAAATTTGGGACTGGGATTCACATGGCTGTGTAGTCTGGTAAATGCCTTTACAAATTACACACCTAGATATTACTGCTGCCTTCATATGACCTCAATAAGAGATGAAAATCGGGGCATTTCATGCAATTTAGAGGCTTGTCAATATCCAGGTGTGTCCTTTTTTGAATAAAAAGGGAAATTTCTCTTAAGAAATACGAGCTGGTTCGCTCATGGCATTAATCTTCGTTTCGGCATTGATATTGCAATGTGTGTTCGCAATTGTCACATCGCAATATATGCAATGTTAAATTGGGATTATAATTGATCAACAAATGATTATACATGAGATGAGTCATTGCAATGAATAACCATAACAGAGTGAAACTTTATCATTTGCATCAGTTTTAAAGGCAATTCAAGAAAGTGTAAAGCATTCGGGCACAATAAAATAAAAAAAATGGTAACTTTCATGAAGAAAAAATTACTCATTCATTAATACAACGAAGACTATACAGTGGTATTTCACTTTACTAAATTTCTGTATTTGAATATCATTTGACTCTCCAGGAGATCATAAAGAACTGTTTTTTTTTTTTTTGCTTTTTTCTTTGCTCTTTTGTAATTATTCTTGCAATTTTATTTTCATACATGATTCATACCCTCACAAAATCAACCCAAACAAAGTAAGTGTATGATTTTTCACGAATTGAGTTATTCAAGCCAGCTGATCAAATTGTTTTCATATCACAATATGTATCGCAGCAAAACTAAATATCACAATGTCCGATTTTTCCAATATTGTGAAGTCCTAATAGTAGTGTAGATTTCTAAAAGACTTCAATAAATCATAAAACGAAAACATTAATCTGGTTCTGACTAGCACATATCACATACTTATTTTTGGCAGGATCCATCTTTTTATTTGTTTTTGGTTATTGTATTTACTCTGGTGAGTTTTTTTTTATCAGTGACCCTAAAATAACCCTGGTTTTACTGCAAATAATACAATAACAAACAGGTAACACAGTTAATGTAGCTAAACCTTGGCAACTACAAATCAACCATGATTTTGCTACTCTAGTTGAAGGCAAAATTATTAGCCATTTAATTTTTTTCTCCAAATATTCCCAAATGATGTTTAACAGAGTAAATGTTTTTTATGTTCATTATTATACATAAGCTACTGGTATTTAGAGTAGTGCAATTAAAATGCTTTACTATGTTTACTACGTTAGGCTAATTAGCCACATCCATACACTCTGCAGCCCAAGACTGGTTACTCACTGAAGCTAAGCAGGGCATTAAACAGAAGGTTTAAAGACATTAACCCAAGGTCCTGACTCTCTGAGGTCATTAAAAAAATCCCATAGCACTTCTCATAAAGAAAAACCCTGGCCAAATTCCCTTCATCAGTCCTTACCCATCATAGCCTCCCAATCATGCACATCCACCAAATTGGCTTCATCACTATCTCCACACCACCTATAGCTGGTGTGTGGTGAGCGCACTGGCGCCGTTGTCCTGTGGCTGCCATTGCATTATCCAAGTGGATGAGACCTGTGAACTTCAGTTTCTCATCAAATCTTGACCAATCAAATTCTCTTTAGCATCTGACATGCCCGCCCCCTTCAAAACGCTTCTTATTTGCTTTTCATTTGATCCTCTTGAACTCAAACAAAACACTATTGGCTGTTTTTAAAAAGGGGAGGAGCTACACTGTTGCATCGACCCTTTGTGTTTTATTTGAGATTACATCAAACATATTTCAAAGCACTTCACGATTACTTTATTTGTATAAATGGTAGTTAATGTGCCAAAAACATGGTTGCTATACTTTTACTACAGTAAAACCATAATTAGTTTTTATAAGCAACCGATATCAAAACTAAACCACATTTAAGGGAAACGTGGATAGCCTGGTGATTCAATGACGTTAATCGAATTATGTGCTATAACATGTCAAACAGGATCATGAACTGAACATTCCAAAAGCAACTCATATGAACACCTTAATCATATTATTGTCTTATTCAAATTAAGAAAATTAAGCAAATTAATTAAGCAAATAATTTGATTACTGATATCCATGTAGACATAGTCATTGTAAGCAAACAGTTCTCATAATCAACTTGATAGATGCTAGGGAAACAGGCAGGGGTAATTAGTTCAGCCACTTTGACAAGTGCCACAATATGGCAAGGTGACAGACTGGGTCAGAGCATCTCTGAAACTGCGAGGCTTGTCAGTCACTCCCAATCAGCAGTGGCGAGAATTTGGGATGGCAGTCGGAAAAGGGATGAATCACAAACCGGTGACAGGGTGTTGGCTGCCCAGGGCTCATCGATGCACATGGGCAGCAAAGGCTATCTTGTGTGGGCCAAGCTGACAGAAGGTCACGCAATTTTAATCACACTTTGCTATGTTGCCTATGATGAGTCATGTCCATCAGCACCTAAAATTGGCATGCAAACAATAGAATTGGACCTTGTAGCAGATGAGGAAGGTCACTGTTTTGTTTTACATCATATGGACAGTCTTGGTCTGTAAGTGTGCTTCATTTACCTGATAATTTTATACTACTGGGATTTACTGTCAGGTAACAACAAACCATTGGAATAAGTATGAAGCTCTAGGCAAATGCTCTGTCGGAAACCCTGGGTCTAGACATAAATTTGACACATGCTGCTTGCTGAATCAGTTTTGGCAGCATGCAAAGGGCTAGCAGCTTATGAGGCAGTTGGTCAGAATGTTTTGCATCTGCAGTGTATATCACAGTTATGTGCATTTGAGCCCCTCAGCTTAAATAAACACTTCAGGATGGCAACAGGGTTGACAGTTTTACATTGTTAACGTCTTAACAATAAGAGTTGATGTTTTTACTGTGACATCATGTAAAGGTATTGAAAACGAGTCTTTAACTTGTCATGTCACTTTTTACAATGTGTCAAAAGCAGTTTCGTGATTGTGTCAAAGCAGCTTATCGGATGAAGAAAAAAAGCCATAACAATATTTCAGATTATGTAACTTTCTAGCATATCAGGCAGGCAGGAGAATAGCTGAAGTTCAGTTCAGTTGAATTTAGTTCAGTTTAATACAACTATCACTGATCCACTGAAGGGCAGCTCCACCGATGCACAGCTTTGCCAGCCCCAAGCATGCAAGCCAGAGGCAACAGTGGCAAGGAACAAAAACTCCACCAATTTATGGAAATGGAGAACAAACCTTAGGAGACCAGGCTCTCCTCTGGACAAATATAATGGGCATAGCTGACGGAGGGCACTGGGAATCACTGATTCTTTGCAGGAATCAGTCTTGATCTCTCGACTCCTCAATAACCATGATAACCATCTGCCCTGTATACAGTCCGGATCCAAGATTATGTGAAACTTGCGATAAGTAAAATTAACATACAATGGGGCCATTCACACATATTGCATTTTTGTCTCTTCAGCGCTCAACATTTCTATTGTTTTTTAAATTTAAACATACACTGGACAGACGTGTGTAATCGTTACATGTCTTTTGAAGTGCTCTGTTTTTTAGATGTCATTCATTCATTCATTTTCTTTTCGGCTTAGTTCCTTTATTAATCCGGGGTCACCACAGCGGAATGAACCGCCAACTTATCCAGCACATTTTAAGCAGCGGATGCCCTTCCAGCCGCAACCCATCACTGGGAAACATCCATACACACTCACTCACCCACACTCATACACTAGGGACAATTTAGCCTTCCCAATTCACCTGTACCGCATGTCTTTGGACTGTGGGGGAAACCGGAGCACCCAGAGGAAACCAACGCAAATGCAGGGAGAACATGCAAACTCTACACAGAAATGCCAACTGACCAAGCCGAGGCTCAAACCAGCAACCTTCTTGCTGTGAGGCGACAGCACTACCTACTGTGCCACTGCGTCGCCCACTTTTAGATGTCATGTGAAGTTGAACGATCATAAACTTTCAGACGCAGTGCAGCTCATCACTGTCAAGTCCAAAAGCAGTGGACCAATCAGAATAACTCAGAGGAAACTGTTGCAAACTTTGTTCATAGTGGAAAGTTGGCTCGACAACTGTTTTATTTAACGTTATATCATGGCAGAGGAGGTGCTCATTGTGGCTTTGTCCAGATATCCTGAGTTATATGATGTAATGTAATGTGTGTATTTTAAGTAGCGCATTTATCGTGTATGGCCAAACACCCAAAGCGCTTCACAATCATGATGGAGACGGGTGTTCTCCACACCACCACCACCAGTGTGCAGCATCCACTTGGAGAATGCAACGTCAGCCAAAGAACAACTGCGCCAGTGCCCTCACCACACACCAGCTATTGGTGAAGTGAAGAGACAGTGATAGAGCCAATTCGGTAGATGGGGGTGATTGGGAGGCCATGATGGTTAAGGCTTGATAGGGAATATGGCCAGGACACTCTTTACGAGACCATGGTATTTATAATGGCACATTGAGTCAGGACCTCGGTTTAACGTCTCATTCAAAAGATGCTGCCCACTGACAGTATAGTGTCCCCTTCACTTTAATAGGGCATTAGGACTCCACAGGACAGACCACAGGTTGAGCGCCCCCTGCTGGTCTCACTAACACCACTTCCAACATCAACCTAGTTTTCCCATGTGGTCTCCCATCCAGGTACTGACCAGGCTCAACACTGCTTAGCTTCAGTGAGTAACCGGTCTTGGACTGCAGGGTGATATGGCTGTAGCTGGGTGATGTGGATGTATACTAAAGTGCTTATTATTGGCATATTGTTTCCCTTTTTAATGCGTCAGTTATTACATCATGCTCATAAGATCGCATCATGTGGACCTCACGCTATTTTTAAACCCTTTCCTGAGCTCAGCGTCTTGCGTTTTTAGAAGCAAAGACACATTCTGTGTTATGAGCCCTAACATGAGCATAGATGTCTTTCAGATTACAGTGTCTTTGGGAAGTGATCTTGGCTCTGTTTGTCCTGATTAATAGCCAAAGAATCCTTTGGATCATTTGAATTTCAAAGTTAGGAGTGTCATCGTTTACCTTTTTAAAGCATGACATTTTTGATTTGTAGAAAAGTATTTAGAAAATAAAATAATGGTTGCTGGGTTGATGGATAAACTTGATTACACATTTTCAGAAAATACACAATCAACAAAAATATATTGCTTTTATTTATATATTATATAACCATTTTTATACAACAGTTCTGTAATATCAGACCTCCTACAGCCTCTTCACCCTTCTGTTTTACTCCACCCACATAGAGTGACAGCAGATCAATAAACTCACTACAGTTTGACATATATTGCAGCTTCTGGACAACATAATGTACTTTTGAGGCTTTTTTTAGGCAAGAATGTAGTCGATTAGATTGCAACTATGCAGTTTTTTTAAAAGGATAGTGCCTATTTTAAATATTTATAGTTTCGGAGATACAGTACCATCCACATGAGAACGACAGAGACCGCATAATAAGCCCTTAGCGGAGGAAAAACACAGCGTAATTTTAAACTAGAGCTGATCAAATCACTGTAAAACTCGTAAGTGAAAACTCGTCGAGATCTCTCTTTTGTATGTTGTAGTGCTGTAATTATACCATAGTAATTGTAGTGTGTTGAGTGTGAGATGAGACTCACATATTAGGAATGTATGTATTTGCTGTTGGTCACTCTTTGTATAGCCCAGAGATTTTTTGGCTGGTCATCTGTTTCTAATGAGTCTCCTGTTTTCGTTACTGCATACTAGTTCAGTAAACAGAAAGAAGAAAGAAATGCCCACAATTTTCCTTATTGCAAACGCAATAGTAATTTGGTAGTGTTTGCGCTGCTTTGGCTTTTTCAGGGTTAATTATTGTAATATTCTGATTGCAGCTGAGAAATACTGGGAAATCTCTGTAGGCTGATGGCATTTCATGCTGTTCAGCCTTATAACCTTAAAATGTAAGCAAAATAACCTGTTTTGTCATCACTTTAGACATTATGCAGGAGAATCATTCAAATACAAGCTCTAAAGTGACGTTTGTGAAGTAGCAACAGTTTCTGCAGATGTGAATGAATGGCAAAATAAGTTGTTCCTCTTACGAAAGGGTTTGTAGACTCTCCGTGTTTGATTTTCTTTTTTAGATTCACAATTATGCCGTCAAACTACTGTATAAACGCAACACTCAGCCTGCAGCCTTGTGCCAATGCACGCCTCCCACCAGTGCTGATATACAGCCATATCGCACTGCAACTCGTGTGATATTGCTCATATATAAGATTTTATTGTTTTGCTGGGCACAACAAGGAGAGTGGAAAACATGTCTGAGGATAATGCAAAAAATATATATTACTGGATTTTGTTAATATGATCAGAAAGCTTGTCTGTATTAACACAGCAAATGTTGTCTTCTACTATTTACTGCTGTCAGTTTATAGAGTATTCAGACAATGCCTGTTTGGCATGAATGACATGCATATTTCTCTCACAAAATCCTGTATAACCATTGATTTGCAGTCTGCCCAGACTGCGGAGGCTTCTGAGCTGTTATGATCCAACTGAAGCTGTGAGTGTTGGAGAACGTTACGGCTATGGGCTTAGCAGGGATGGCTACAGCTACATCACAGGAGGTGGAGGGTAAGCTATGAATACGGTGTGCTCAGATTTGCCATTGCTCATAATTGCTTATACAGTAGGAGTCAGGAACTGCCTTTTTCATATTTCTTTGCTGTTTTCTGAAATCCACTTCAAATGTTATAAGGATTTTCACATAAAAAAATGCATTTCCAGAGTAATAGGCTATTTTCTGTTTTAGTTCCCCTTTATGTCCCCACATCATGATTTTACCAAGTACGATGCGATCCTGGTTTAACATCTATGTTGATCCTGGAACATCATTTTTTGTCAAAAATCCAATCAATACCTATTCCCTACCCCAAAACCCAACCATAACTGTAGATTATTTCCATAATCAGAAGGGAATTATAGTTAGAAAACAATCATATAGAAGTATAAACCTAACCGTAAGCCTAAACTTAACATAAACTGACATAAAACTCACTGCTGTCATTGGTTAACATCCTTCCTGATTATCCAACAGCTAAAGCGTGGCCAAAATTGTGTCATACAACAAGACAATGATCCCACAGCAAAGCAGCAAATCTACAACAGAACAGCTGAAGAAAAATAGTAATCCAGATCTTATCATGGCTGAAATGCTGTTGATGAAAACTGTGCAAATAACTTTAAAACTCCTCCAGAATGATCTGAAAGGCTGAGAAGGTCATACAGAAAATTGTTACTTTGAGTAATTACTGCTAAAAGTGGTGAACCGCAAGCCTCTGAATCAGAGGGTTTGCTATGTTTGTCACCCGTGGCTTTTCTATCTTGGCTTTATTGTTGTTAAATAAATAAATAATGACATGACTGGTTCATCTGCGGTTTTAATATTCTGATTTGTAAGACCTGCCAAGTACCATTTACAGTATAGCCAACAAGTGGATTAAACATGTTTTTCAAAATTGTCCCAAGGCAAAACGGGTGTTGTTTAATAGTTTGAGGACAACTTTGATGAAAAGTTTTGTACCACTTAAATGTTAACTGCTCTATTTCTTTGTTCTGGCCATATACTGAAAAGCATGCAATTCATAGGGTGTGCAAACTTTTTCACATGACTGTAGGTCATGGGTTGTTTCTGTTATAGCTTTCTAGTTAGCACACACTAACTACCAGTGTTGGGTAAGTTACTTTAAAAAAGTAATAGATTACTGATTACTGACTATTACTGGAAAATTGTAATCTGATTACATTACTAATTACGTAACGTAAAAAGTAATCAGATTACTAATTACTTTACTTTGAGGTTACTTTTAAAACAAGTAAAATACACCTATAAAAATGCAAAATTAGCTGCAGCTCTTTCAGTAATTTAATATTCACTGAAAAACGTTACAATGGGTTGATCACAGCAGTTTCACAGATTGAAAAGGCTTAAAGAGTTTACCCAAAACCTAAAATTCTCTCGTCGTTCACTTATTCCAAACCTGTTTTACTTGTAACCATTGACATACATCATATGCAAAAGCACTGCAGTGTTTGGGTGTTCTGTGTTTGGCTGAGGTAATAGTCTGCCGAAATGTGTATATTCCATACAAAGCATGAAGCTGATTGGTCAGTTCTTGTCGTGTGGCTCGCGTTTTACAACTGGTGCACCTGGAAAATGCGAGCACACGCAAAATGCGTTCCGAATATGTGTGTGCAAGCCATGCTCCTCCATTGGAAATAACGAAATTGCTACGCTTCTCTTCATGTTCAAAAGATACCTTCACCCTCGATCCTGCACAAAAATTCAATTTAGCCTGTTTTGGCTGAGTTGGACTACCATGTTTTTGGGCGCCGGTGTCCTATTTGGTGAAGAGTATTGTACTAGAATGCTCTATTCAAGTGCATGAACAAGTTGCTGGTTGGGTTAAAAGCAGTCGGAGATTCTTTAGAGACTAACCATAGACTGCATTTTACAGCAATATTTTTTGTTTTTACGCTCAATTAAATCAAAGTAATGTCTGTATTTCCACTTGAAGAAGCAACCACTCTTGTCAGCAGCCATTTCAGCTTGTGTTCTCAAGAAATTTAAAAGCGCATGCTTATCAACTGACGTTGCAGTAGAAAACATTATAAAAGAAGCATATGTTTTTCTTCTAAAAACTCTATTTGTAATGCATGTAATGCAATTACATTGGCTTTAATAACTGTAATCAAATTACATAAATTTAAAATGTAATTTGTTACATTACTGCATTCCCCAAAAATGTAATTGGAATACAGTAATGCGTTACTGTGGAAAGCGTTACACCCAACTCTGCTACTGTAACTACTCATTGAAATGTTGGTACTTTCTGAGAGGAAAATGGTGACTTTCACACTTTTTCACAAAATAAAACAAAATACAACATGAATAATATATAAATTCAAAGTAACTTTAAAGTTCAGTGGACAAATATAATGAAGGTACAAAATCCTTATATAATAACTTTACTCAACACTTTGAAAGAAAGAAAAATAAAATAATAATAACATTAAATAATAACATATTTGTCTTATTTATATACTTCCAATATCCATCAGGTCAACAATAGAGTAACCATCTAGACCAGGGGTGCCCAAACTTTTTCATATGAAGGGCTAAAATCCAAATACAGAGAGCCGTGGGCCGAAGGTAAATATACCAAACTACAGTACATTAAAGTTGTCGTAAGTAATTTACTAATTTATTTAATAGTATTTCAAAGTAAATAAAAAATATTACTTTAAATCAGAGGTCACCAATCTCGGTCCAGGAGGGCCGGTGTCCCTGCAGGGTTTACCTCTAACTTGCCTCAACACACCTGCCTGCTGTTTCAAGGATTCCTAGTAAGACCTTGATTAGCTTGTTCAGGTGTGTTTGATTAAAGTTGGAGCTAAAATCTGCAGGACACCGGCCCTCCAGGAACAAGATTGGTGACCCCTGCTTTAAATCATATAAACTAATGCATTATAACATTTTAAATGATACATTTTTGCAATTTAAACAAACAGTCACATTTATTACACAGTGGAGTTCAATACTAAATACACTAGTCAAGCAGAAACTGCCTTTGACTTGATTTACTCACCAAAGTCTCTGCATTGTCGGGTGACAGTATGTACATTTAAACCATATCTGATTAATTTACACCATTTAATTGAAACATTTGATTTCAGTTAGCTTTTAACAATAAATCAAACAAATGGTTATATTAAATTTGAATTGACAATCTCAAATCCCTATCATTCTCCATCTGTTCTTAGATGGCATGGTGGACCAAATCAACAGGCCCTAGTTTGGCCATTTCTGATCTAGACTCTCCAAAAAGTCAAAGAATACTTTCCAAATAGACCAAAATATATTAATTTAGTTTTTCAACAAATAGATTATCTTTTCTAAGGCAAGAGGTCAAACCCTTTATCCACTGATATGACTGTCTTGTTTTTTCCAAGAACACAGATGTTAAGATTCCAGCAAACGTAACATTAACAGCAATCTTTCATGTTTGGGCACATTAAAGTTCGATTATGGACAAATAATTCAATATACACAAGCTAGGATCTCCCACTCCCACTTTAGACTGGACTTTGTCACATTGTTAGCTGTCCTGAATCCTTAAGCTAGTCGATAACTTGTCAGCGACTGTGTGTGTGAGCCGAATGCTGTAGAACGTGCTCCATTGGGTAACTCTTTTATTATTTCTAAACTCCTACAGGATGGTGTTCAGTAGAGTCGCTGTTCAGAATATTCTGGCAGGTGGTTGCAGCTGCCGCAGTTCAGACGCCCCTGATGATATGGTGTTAGGGATGTGTCTGACCACACTGGGGCTCCCAGTCACACACAGCCCACTTTTCCATCAGGTAACACACTCAGACACACAAACACACCCTCAAAGTACATGTTGTCTTTTTCTGTTCCGCTCTACAGCAGCCAAAACACAAGTAATGAGGCAGAGACTGGTTTTTCATGTTTGCTATATTTTGGCACCCAGGCAGAGCAACAAATAAACAGAAACCTGTTGGTACAAATGCAGAGAGCAATCTTGAGTATATTTCACAACAGAATTGAGGGTGCAGGGAGCTACAGGTTCATCTGTCTCCTTATACTGGTTCAGTTTGCATTTAAAGGGATAGTTCACTCCAAAAATAAACAATTACTCACCATTCATTTGTTTAAAACCTATTTGAGGAGATGTTTTGAAGAATGCCGGTTGCTTGGACACATTGACTTCCATGGTAATTTTTTTCCTACTATGAAAATTGATGTGTTTTTAATCAGCATTCTTCAAAATATCTTCTTTTGTGTTCAACAGAAGAAACTCATAAAGGTTTTAAACCATATGAGGGAGAGTAAATGATGACGATTTTCATTTTTGGAGCTTCACTCATAAAATCTATGTATGATTTGATCGTAAATCTGAGGAATAGTTTACACCCTTATTAAAGAAATGAGTAATCAGTTGCTCATCTTCATGCTGTTTCAAATCATAAACTCCACCATAGAAAGCACCATAGATAGCATTATTAAAATCTCCATACAAATTCAAAGTTTTTTGAAGCCGGATGATTAATGCTTATATGAAAAATTTACTCAAACTAATAACTGACTTAATAATAACAGTATGTACTGCCAGACCTACAATCTCATTCAAAAGTTTGTGGCGAATAAGAGAGCATTTTTTATATACACAATGGTTGGAAATTGAAAAAGTTAAAACAAAAGAAAAAGAAAAATAGAAGAAAGAAGTTAAAACAAACAAATATTCCTCACAAATTCAACATAAGGGGCAAAAACTCTGAACCTTCATGCATATTTTCTTTTTTTATTTGAAAAGTATGTTTATTGGAATAATTATGTTGAATGCAAAGCACAATGATTATGTATTTAAATATGGAATTTATTGTAGCAGTGTTTATTTGAAAAACACTCACCGGCCACTTTATTAGGTACACCTTACTAGTACGGGGTTGGACCCCCTTTTGCCATCAGAACTGCCTTGATCCTTCATGACATAGATTCAACAAGGTACTATAAATATTCCTCAGAGATTTTGGTCAATATTGACATGATACCTGATACCATCTCGCAGTTGCTGCAGATTTGTCGGCTGCACATCAATGATGGGAATCTTCCGTTCCACCACATACCAAAGGTGCTCTATTGAGCTCTGGTGACTGTGGAGGCCATTTGTGTGCAGTGAACTTATTCTCATGTTTAAGAGACCAGTCTGAGATGATTCACGCTTTATGACATGGTGCGTTATCCTGCTGGAAGTAACCATCAGAAGAAGAGTACACTGTGCTCGAAAAGGGATGGACATGGTCAGCAACAATACTCAGCTAGGCTGTGGCGTTGACACGATGCTCAAGTGGTACTTATGGACCTAAAGTGTGCCAAGAAAATATCCCCCACACCATTACACCACCACCAGCAGCCTGAACTGTTGATACAAGGCAGGATGGATCTATTCTTTCATGTTGTTGGCGCCAAATTCTGACCCTAACATCTAAATGTCGCAGCATAAATCGAGACTCATCAGAACGGGCAACGCTTTTCCAATCTTCTATTGTCCAATTTTGGTAAACCTGTGTGAATTGTAGCCTCAGTTTCCTGTTCTTAGCAGACAGGAGTGGCACCCGGTGTGGTCTTCTGCTGCTGTAGCTCATCCGCCTCAACGTCCGCTGACGTGTTTTGTGTTCAGAGATGCTTTTCTGTTGTACTCATTCTGATACCTCAGTTGTAAGAGTGGTTATTTGAGTTACTGTTGCCTTTCTATTAGCTCGAACCAGTCTGGCCCTTCTCCTCTGACTGCTGACATCAACAAGGCATTTGCGCCCACAGAACTACAGATCACTGGATATTCTCTCTTTTTCTCACCATTCTCCGTAAACCCTAGAGATGGTTGTGCGTGAAAATCCCAGTAGATCGGCAGTTTCTGGCAGTTTTCAGACCAACCCGTCTGGCACCAACAACCATGCCTTGTTCAAAGTCACTTAAATCCCCTTTCTTCCTCATTTTGGTGCTTGGTTTGAACTGCAGCAGATCATCTTGGCCATGTCTACATGCCTAAATGCATTGAGTTGCTGCCATGTGATTGGCTGATAAGAAATTCTCGTTAACAAGCAGTTAGACAGGTGTTCCTAATAAAGTGGCCGGTGACCGTATATATTTTTGTAACATTAGAAATGTCTTGACTGTCATTCTTTCAAAAACACTAATTTTTACTGACCCCAAGTCTTTGAATTGCAGTGTAGCTGTCAATCACCATGTGGAAAAAGCAGCTTTTTCTGCCAGTTGCTCCTTTTGTCAACACAGGCTCATAGGAAATTCGTGCTTCAGCCTACATTTTTGTGAAACCACAAGTTTCTAAGTAAAATGAACGCTTTGGGGCAATATGACGGCAACAACTTTTGTTTTTACACTAATTATACTTACAAGAACATGTTATCAACAAATAAATGATTATTTTTGTGCAGCCCTTTGCACAACACCCGATGAATACCACAAAACTACTTAAAAGTGTGTATGATTTGTAATTGAATACATTTGCCTCACCGGTCTGTCACATTCATTCATTTATTTTCATTTGGCATAGTCCCTGATTATCAGGGGTCGCCACAGCGGAATGAATCGCTAACTATTCCGGCATATGTCGGCATAGGTGAGTTCATCATAAGGGGATATGTACGACAAGCACTACCTTTTTAATGGAGATGTACAAGAAGGATGTATAAATGACATATATAAGGCGTTTCAAGGTGGTTTTTCCCAACCCTGTTCCTAGAGGCACACCAACAGTACATATTTTGTATGTCTCCCTTATCTGAACCATTCATTTCAGGTTTTGGAGTCAGGGTTGGGAAACACTGGCCTAAATAACACATTTCAGATTTTTAAAAATGTAAACAGCGCTCTCTGATGGATTTGTCATCAGAAGCTACAACGAAACGTAACCAGAGCAATCAATGTAGAGTAAGGCACATATTTCCAATGAGCCTCGGTTGCTTTTTGTATTTCACACAGAAAAGAAGTGTTATGGATTTTAGACAACATGGAGTTTTTAAAATTCAGTTTGTAATTACAGGTAATGTATTATTTTGCATGCACCCCGTTCTGTAAATGCTTTGGAAAAACATTTGGGAGGCGTGAATAATGTTCACACTTTCACAATTAGGACAAGATCACACGTGCCTTTGGTAAATGTGGTCCCATCTGTATTTTGAACTGTGTGAAACCGTTGATATAATCACACGGGTTCTTTTCTGACCACAGGCCCGTCCAGATGATTATGTGAAAGAGCTGCTGGCACGGCAGAGTCCAATCTCCTTCCACAAACACTGGAACATCAAGCCTGTGGCCGTTTACCAGCGCTGGCTTTCAGAGCCTGACCAGAGACCACACTCGCTCACAGACACCAGAGAAGAGCTGTAGACCAGGCATATGAGTGAGTGTGTGTGTGTGTGTGT